>NC_091488.1:17300252-17455785 GCF_947461875.1 Haliaeetus albicilla
GCCGCTGTGGAGCATCACAAGACTTGCAAGAGTCTAGGGAAGTCACTATGGCAGCAGCCAAGCATGGAGGAGATTCTGTGTCTGCTGGATCGAGAAAAGATGATGAAGACAATTCTGTCTTTCCCTCAGCATCGCCGTCTTCTGTCATCACAGGTCCTTTGGTTCAGACTGCTGAATTATCCTTCTTTTGATGTAGAAAAAGGGCCTTTCATTTTAGTAATTTCTTTCTTGCATTCCTGTATTACATTGCAATTTGTTTACATCAGGAGAGTAATTTAAATTCCTAGGAGGGCTGGAATTAATGATTTAGGAGCACTTTTCGAATGAAGTGCAATATATGGACCACATCTTGTCAGCAGGTGTGACTGTGCAGCATTGCAAAGATTGCCATGTGTAAGTAAGACCAGAATTTGACTTTTAAACAGTTGTTAAATTTGACTGTCCAAGGATCCACTGACAATGGGCTCTTCAGTTTTTCATACAGTTTGCTAACATGCTTCTGTATCTGTTGGCGCTAGTCAGGGGAAATAGTTTTAGAACCCTTATAGTGAAAGCCAGATTTAAACACAAGCATGTCTCACCCTGTGTTGCATTATATTTTGTAAGGTTTAGTATCGGCTGCTTTGTAATGGGATGAGGTGGTTGAGGAAGTTTGAAACCAAGCTGGAAATTGGTGGTGTTCCTTACAAATACTGGTTTGGATTTGGTTTCAGGAGCTGCAAGAGTCACTATATAGGGATGAAAGTGTCAAGAGTCTTGATGACTTCTACGATCCTCGTTTTCTACTTCAGCTCTTTAGTGAACTGACCAGACCAGGTAAAGTGAATGTTTCTCTTTCATATTTACTGTCATGTTACTCTGCTGCGGGAGCTGCATGGCTCCATCTATAGCTCTGTTATTCTCAATCTAAGAGCTAATACTACAGAGGAATTTGTGCCTGGCTTTGGAGAGAAAAAACATCACTTAGCGACTGACTGCATTGCATTGTAATTTTCAGAATGACTTAAAAAGTAACAAGTTGTAATTGGCATTAAAGTTTTTCTGGTTTTTTTTTTAAAGCACTTTTCCAAATAATGCAATATATCTAATGAGATTTGGCTACTCAGAAATAGAGCAACATAGCAGGAGACAGGTATTCCTGCCAAGCTGGTCTTGTCCAGATGGGTAGGTGCTCCCTCATAGCTCTTTTAAATGTAGTGGGTTAACCCTATGTAGAGGGACTGATCTGCTTAAGACGAGGAGAGGTTTTTAAACTGGAACTGTAAACAGCTTGGAAGAGACAAAAAGTAGACATTTATGTACTCTGATCTATCGAACAGCATTCTGTATATCACAAAAAACAGCACAGTGTAATTATAAAATAGCATAAGAGGGATCAATAAAGAATATTCCTACTGGAGGGTTGTATTTTTTTCTGGTGGATATGTAGAGCTGTATTCTGTTCAGCTGTGGTGTCACAGCATGAGCAAAACAGGCATGGAAGGGATGGTACCTTCTGCTGGTACATGCAGTGCCCCACCTGCAGCTGATAGGACTGCTCTGATCTGGGGCTGCTTTGTGGCTGAGTTTTTTGGAGCAGTAGTCGGCTCCTTTCAGCTATGCTCTCAGTGAGAGCTCGGCAGAGGTAGGGCAGGTTGGAGAACGTGCCCTGCAATGTTGGAGGAATTCTCTGGACATAAACTAGAAGCCCCCATTGCTGGGGAAGGGTGAAGTTGTTTCCTGACCAGAGTGAATCTCTGCAGGGATATTGTTTTCTGCAAGGGACACCGTGACTGAATTGACTGGAGATCTGTCCTGTTACAGGCTGTGGTTATAGTATAGGGAAACTTCATCCAACCCATTTTCCATTAGACAGAGATGCATGGGGCCATTGTATGTCATGAATAGGCCTGCGCTCAGAATTGCTGGAAAGTTTGATGAGATCTACATGTTGCTTGAAAACTAGTTGCTTAGCCTCACTTTTCTTGTTTGACATGGCCCTGCTTTGCGTATGCATATCCTTGCTGTACTTCACAGGCATGTTGTCTATTTAGAGAGCCCTTAAAGATCAAAGTGAGACAAGTATCATAAGGAATTTCCTAACCAGCTCCCTCCCTATGGTTAACCACTGTGTAGTTACAGCTGGATTTGGCTTTCCACAACAATAATATCAGAAGCAATTGGCAGGCTGATAACTGTCTTTCAGTGAAATCATACTTACAGTCCTTCTTTGTTCACGTATACCCTTATAGTACAGTACCTGTTTTGTGTGTTCTTAGGCTATACTTAGCTATAGTTGTAAACCGCTCTGTATAATTTTGACAGCAGTAAAAAGAACTGTCTTTTAGTATGCTGAGGAAAAAAAGATACCAGAAGTATCTGGTGTTTTGCAGTGGCAGGGATCTTGGACAATCCAGTTAATGCTGGGTTGTGGAGATTGTTATTGATGAAGAGCATGGACAGCCAGTGTCTTTTCAACCTGGGTGTAATAGTTGGAAAAAACAGTGCTGTCATGCACCTGTCATCATCAGCCACCACCTAGAGGCAACCACCTTAAGTGGTGGGAGGGATTTGGTGGCTGTTGGTCAGCCTCAGCGGCGCTACAGTCAGCCAGTGATGACGACTGCTTGTGTGGGAAGCAGTGGGGCTGAGGGAGCTCTTGCACATCATGTTCTTGCGGAGCTGTGGAGGCAGTGGCTATCCCAACATAGGCTGACTCCAAAACTCGAGAGGGGAAAAATCGTCCTCTTAACTGCTCCATGCTGAGTGAGAGTCTGTGTCTTAAGAGGGGCATTTTTAAAGGGCCCAAGTGATTTATGAGTTCACGTCCCATGGTGCCCCTAAACCATGTCAGCTGCTCTTGGAATTCCCAATTCCTCTTTATTTATTTGCTCTTTGTACTGACTGCACAGTGCCCTGTGCACAGATGTTATATAACTGCTGAATTTATAAACATAGACTTATTGCACCATGCTTAATGCTTACTGAGTAAAAAGTAAGTCTAGAGTTGGGCAGATAGCAAGTTCTGTCTAATTTTAGCTCTGATAAGCATCTCGTGGAAAGCTTTTCCATCATGGTTCTCAAGGTACTTTAAACAAACTGTATGTCAGACATAGAATTAACTTTTTTTTTTAATAATAGCTTGTTATTTTATGTTAGTTATTGAATGCACTCTTCAAGGTCAGCTGGATGGAAAATATTTCCACTGCATGTTTTCAGTGAAAGAAAGTTTTCCAAATAAATCTTTCTGTGACCAGCATAAACTTTACTGCTGAAGTGAGGACTTTGGTTTTCACTATCCGGTACCACCCCATAAAATTATCCACTTTCTCTGTCTAATTGGTGTACATTAGTAGTTCTCAAGAACTGCAGTCTGAAGGAGAGTCATGTGGTGGCTTGCTCTGAAAGGCCATACAAGACATACTTGATCCTGTACTGAAGAGGTTGTTGTATAGGCCAGGGCTATGTGTGAGATGTCCATAAGTGATGGAGAATCCGCTGCATGCAGGCAGACAATTTTTAGATGATCTTTGCATGTTCACTTGGGATTCAACAGAAAGCATCCATTTCCCAGTGCTTACCTTGCACCCTTGCATCTTGCCTGAAGAGTGGGAAGTGTGGAGTTGCTTTGCCACAGACAGAAGGTAGCAGAAGGCACAGATTAGGTGTCTCTCTGGTCTCTGTTTCTCTTTCTTCTGCCCTGTTGTGCTACTCCTCTCACCATTTTTACTTTGGCAGTCAGGTGGTGGCCTTGCCCAGTGCCTGGAAGTAGAAGGGGGTAGAGCAGTATCTGTACAAGCTCTGGTGATGTGAGAGGTATCCCGTGCTAACAAACGAGGGATCTTTTTGCTCACTAGGAGGATGACTGAGGTGTTTTGCATTACGCCAGTTAAACTTGATGTGCCTTGGTGAGGACTGGTGTAGGGAAGTGTGCAGTAATCGCTAGTATTGAAATAACTTGTAAAACTACTCAGTGAAAAGATCCATTACTGCAATTCAGTGGTGCCTTTGCATTGGTCATATAGCAGTGGGCTGGTTGGGAGGCAGTGCTGGGAGGTGGAGACCCTGCCATTGCCTGGCCCATAACTAGCAGAGCTAGGTGTGAAACTGCCAGGCACAAAATTAAAGTAGGAATTCTGGCAGTTGAGGAAAAGATGAGAGAAACAGCCCAGTTGCTGGTGCGAGGACATAAATAATCTGTGATTTTTTTACATAAATATATATATATTTTTATATATATATATATTTTAGCTGGGGCGGGGGGAGAGGAAATCAGCGGACCAAATATAGGTACTTGTCAGTAAGACTACAGTCTCTTCTTCAATAGGAATATTTGTTTCTCAGAAATTTCCTCTTGACCTTCAGTGTGAATTACAAGAAAATAGGTGAATATTGTTGCTAAACTCAGAACTACAATACATTTGCACTTCAGCTGGTACAATACACCGAGGTGCCATTGTATTCCATTACTGGTGAATGGCATAGAAATAGCACAGGAGATATTCCGGAGGTTTTACATCATTTCTAGCCATCAGTGAGTAGAAATGGCACAAGCTCTTCAAAACACCCAGCCCTTAAATGAGAAACTCTAAATCCTGATGGTAAAATGCTATGGAACATAAATGTTAGAGTCAAGGGTGTTTTTTCTTTTTGGCTGGTTACTGTTCATTGCTGGATTTTGTTTGTCCCAGAAGGGCATAGGGCTACACTTTAGTACTTTGCTTGGAACATGCCTTACCGGCAGAATCACTCATGCCTGCATGGTAACAACTGGTGTGGCTAATGGCTTATTTATGTATTATTCTCCTGTCTGTTCTATTACAGAAGCTCTTTCATGCAGATAGGCTTTTCATTGGCTATGCTGATCTATCTTTCACGGACAGACTTATCAAGTGCCCAGAAAATGTTTTGAGGAAGACAGTTTTCCCTCTTGTTCTTCTTTATACTTAACTTTCCTGAAACAGTGAGATATGTTATGTCTTTACAGAATTTACTTCTAACTTTGCATGGTCTAGCAGGCAGAATAGTCTCTCTCTCACGTAAATGAGACTAACCACATTAATTTCGGCTCGGGTAAAGAATTCCTGTTCAGAGTATTTTGCAAAATGCCTTTCTTAGCTGAAGGAGCCTTTAGCATGCAGTGAAGTAAGAGTTTGTAGGGGTAGGTCTAGAAATTGGTGTTTATGAATAGAAATTTTGTTAAGGATTATAGTGCTGTTATATACTCTATGACATGTCAGTGTAATGCACTGGGTGTTTTTCTTTTGTTTTTTTTTCCCTCTTCACATACAGAGTGTGTAGTGGCATGTCACAAGTTTGTTGAAGTCAATGCCCTGGGTCTAACAGTAGCTGCCCTTAGCAGCTATGATTCCAACATGAGAGCAGCAGCATATTTTGTCCTGGCTTCCTTTCGTTCTCATCTGGAAGGAGCTCGCTTTCGAGAGAAGAGTCAGGTAAGACTGAGATCAATCGGTAGTTTGCCAAGTTAGACATTTTAGGTCATGGACACTTACAGGAGAGTTACTGCTTTATTCATCCATCTACCTGCACATTGTGAGGGAGCTAAAAGAAGCTTTTTATCCTCTATTCCATTGTTTCTCCTCTGTCGCTTTGTGTTTCTTCCTGTTATAATCAATGGGCAGAAAAAGGGGGGGAAATGTGTTTTAGAAATTATTAGGAATTTTATTTGTAGGAATGGAAATCCTGATGGGATTGGTATTTGTTTTATGGCCTATGAAGTATCCTAAAAGCTTATTTATGTGTTCATGCTCTCCTGTTGTATTTGTTTGGGTTATGGTTCAAGCTTTTCTCCCCTGGGCTCTTGTGCTGCAGTTGCTGTATCTCTTGGATGCTGTGCAAAATGGAATCAGGCAGCCAAACCTCAGATTTACCTTCTCATTGACCCTCTACATTGCTCGTGTCGCACAGCAGATTCTGAAGCCAGGTACTGTAACCTACTGTGCATGTTGAACTCCTGGGGTGAGTCACTGTGCATGGAGTAACGTCCTTGACTGATACTGGAAGATGAGATAGCTGTGACACTGGTAGGAGCCACAAAGTGTGCTTTTCTGTGTTTCAAAGAAAAACTTCCAGTGCTTGTGTAGACTGCCTTACTGGAGAAGTGGGAAGTGGCATTTTAATTTGTGTACAAAACCAGTCTGATCCATCAGGGATGAAGCCACTACCTCCTCGTAATTTTGAGGTGGAGGTGGGCAGAGGACTAGGTGAGTGTGCGGGTCCTGTTCAGCAGATCAGAGTAGGTTGGCCCAAGTGTCCTTTTGTCCTTAGACACTGAATCAACGTAAGTGACTGTTACAAAGAAGAATCATAGCATCAGGGAGTAGTTCAGTTTGGAAGGGACCTTGTGAGGTCTTTAGCTAAACCCTCTGCCCAAAGCAGGGCCAGCTGTAAGAGCAGATGACTTTGCGCAGGGCTTTATCCTAGAAAACCTCCAGACTTCTAGACTGATCCTAGAAAGCCTCCAAGGATGGAGACTGTATAGTCCCTCTGGGCAACTTGTTCCACTGCTCATGGGGGACATGTCTGGTCTGAAGGTTAAAAAGTATGATTGTGTAACATGAAGCATTAGGCTTGAAACGTGGAGAGATTTGCCTCTCACTTTGCTGCAGATTTCTGTTTTGTCAATGAAGTAACGTTGGATTTGCTGAAGTCAGAGCCATGTTGAATGTTTATCTTCTCACCTGCTTTGTGCACACTCTGAATGAGCTTTTCATTTTGGGGAAGAGAAAAGGAGGGATGGCCAACAATATAATCAGCCTTAGAGCAGGCGGCCTCCTCACTGTAATTAATTGTACTGTTGTGACAGCTAGCTGAAACACTGGAAAATATAGGTACCGTTTATTTTTCTGTGTGGTTGTGTATTGTGAACATTGTCCTCCTACACAATAACCATTGTTTCTCTTCACAGAGGAGCACATGTATATAAAGGTAAACAGATTCCTTCTGTCACACCAGTATTTGGATCTGAGGAAAGTACCAGGGTTTTTCCAGCTTTTCTACAGTTTTGATTTTGAGGTAATGTAAGAACCCCATCTTCAGTATCCACTAATTCTTCAGAAAATAATAGAAGAAAGCCATAAAAATGCAATAAAATCTTATTCTTACATAGGCAATTAATTAGAGGCATCTTTGTTTTGTTTTATATTGGAATTAGCAGTATTATTTCTGGGTTTCTTTGTTGTTTTCTTAATAGTAACACATAGTGAAATCATGAGTTGTGCTGTGCATGCTCTCTAAGCACAACAAACAGAATGTTCTGCCCTAGCTAGCTTACATTCATATTTGAGTTTAGGTTATTAATGTCGAGTTCATTAATGAACTGAGGCATTTTAGAAACAGCAACTTTTAAGGTTCCATTATCAGTGCATATTTGGGCTGCAGAGTAACTGTTCCTGATGGTTGTTATTGATTAAATTTGAAAATTGAGAAGTCCAGAAAAAGCTGTTAAGCACTGTGGTAGCACTCCCAGGGAACCAGGTTTTTTGTACTCTTATGAGCAGGCATTATTTTGAAATGTCTGATGGTGGTATCTTTCTTATGGCTTCTAGTACAAAACAGAACGTGAGTGGATTCTCAGATTTCTTGGAGAAGGGCTGCGTGATAAACATTGCTATGAGCTCTATGACTACCAGAGGATTTTCCAGGTCATTCTTTCCTTTTTCAACAGTCCTTTGTGTGATGAGGGCTCCCAGGTAAGAATTAAAAAAAAAAAGAAAAACCAAACCACAAAAAAACCCCAAACCACAAAAGTTTGCCTGATTTGGAGATCTTAAACAAATACAAAGCAGAAAGGAGCAGCTGCCTTTTCCCTTGCCCTCTTGAAAATCTGCTCCTTGTTGATTTTGTGTGTGTGTGGAGGGGGAAATAATTGCTTACGTCTAAACCAGAGTCACATCCTTGTCTCCTGAAATTGGAACATGTCCCTGCCATCATGGAACCTCACTCAGTTTCATCAACTGGTGGTCTGGGTCTAGTCGTATTTCTGCTGCTCTGTGGAATATATTGGAGATACCACAGTTTTGCTCATATGGTCAAGGCCTTTGGTTTTTTAGGTCTCCTTATTCCCTAACCAGCATGTTACCTGTACAGTGCTTTAGCAGGAAAAAAACTCACATGCCAGCAGCTCTCATGTTCATAAACATCCACCCTGAGAAATCCAGTCTGTTAAAAGTATCTTAGTTGAGTATCAAAATCTTGGACAAAAAGAGAAAATTGTCTTGCTACCTTAAGAATTTTTTTTAAGAGTAGCGTCTGTGTGTATGAAGTCTTGAAAAGAGAATGTCTTTTCTTCCCTGGGGTTGTTAAGAACATGTGGTGTTTGGCAATACATTTTAAGTTGATCAAATCCCAGATACCAGTCAGATTGCTAATTATATCCTTCTAAAAGATTGATAATAATTAGATCCTGACTATGTTTTAATTTTGTAAAAGAACAAATTATGTTTTCTGTTTCAGAGTCATATTCTGGAGATATTACAAAATGCTGCCCATGTCACCAGAGCTGCCTATGAGCTGATACAAGATCACAGCCTCCTAACCTGGATATTGCACATCTTAGAGAAAAGGTAACTAGGGAAATACTAGTGAAATGGGAACAATTTTACTGTCCGCAGTAGAATAATTATGCAACTGAGTATGAAAACAAGGGTGATGGATACAGAGATGGCCTGTCAGTGGTTGTGACATTTGGTGCCTAGGGCCATACTGGCAGAACTTGCTGAACTCTGAAGCGTTCCCTTGTGTCTCTAAAAACAAAATCAAGATGCTTTCAGGTTGTAGTAGGAGGGATGATGGTGTGTGGGGGCTTCATGTTTTTGATAACACTTTCTTGAAAAACTTAGAAAACAAAATGGCACCTTATTTTAGCGTATGTGACTCTTTATTTTCAAATACCCACAGTTCACATCCTGTCGTAGGACTACCTACACAGTAATTGGCACAATAATGAATTGGAGCTGTCTATAACATTTCTCTTCCCACTCCTTCCTCCACCCCTTGCCTCTCCCTTACATACATGCACACATGTGCGCACACACACACGCATGCACGCGTGCATGCACACAACATCTCTTTTGCATAGTTTCCCCTAGCAGGTTCAAGCAAGGTTTCAGGGTCATCTACAGTGTGATTGGCCTGAACAGGTTCCCAGTACTGCTCCCCCGTTGTGCACCTCTCTTTGGTACAATTTGGTACATTTTGAAATGAGAAAGCCTGGATTTGGCCTCTAGCACCCAATACTTTGTGATTGTACTTTTGAGAAGTATTCTTGCATCCTCTGTACAAAAATGAGATTGCTCCCCCTGCTCCTCCCCCACCCGTAGAATAACAGAGTAAATATGGTTCCTGATACTGTGCTGTAAGCATTGCTGTTACTACTTAAAGTCTTAGGAACATAAGGAACCAAGCTGTCTTGAACAGTAACTGCTCTAAAGAAATGGTGGTAATGGCTGCCATGTAGTGGAATACTTAGCAGGGCTGTGTAATGAAAGATGTAAGTGAGAAATCACTAGTCTCATGCAGGGGCTGTGATACACTGTTTCCCCAGCTGCAACATGGCAAGAGGAGGGCAGTAACCAGGGCCTCCATGTGGCTGGGGCTTCAAAGGGGTGCACTCTCATGACCTGATGGGGACCTGGCTGAGAGGCACCTTTTGACATTCACAGCTCCAAAAGTCCTCTAGGTGATGGACTGGTTCCTGGTTAGGATCTGCCTTCCAAATGGGTGTTTGCTTCTCTTTTTTGTTTTTCAGGTTTCTGGAGAACAAGCTGCTAAATAAAATTATTTCCTTACTCCATACTCTGTGGCTAACAAATTTAGGAGACAAGAGAGAAGTCAAGAATCAGTCCCAGGAGAACAGGAAGTTTCTTCCAATTCAGTTTGTAAATGAATTTCTGTATGTTTTGATCACATTAATCAAACACATTCGGTAAGTCCTTTTTTTCTTTTTAATCAGTTTGCATCTCATCCTCTGTCTAGCTGGAAATTTACTAAGGCTAGAAGAATTTCTTGATCTCTGGTAGTTTAATGCTTTTTTTCCCCCTTCAGTTTGAATGTTGAGTAGTGAATTTTGATGAGATCTCTTTGACAGGAAGGTTTAGCTGTTTAAATACGTGGGGCATAAAATAATAGCTGATGCACAGTTACTGTCAAGTTCTACATCCTTAATTACTGGCTATTTTTAAGCTGCTATGTTTTACCTTTTTCCTGCTGGATTAGAGCTTGCAGTTCACAATGCTATTTGCTGTAAGGATCTTTCATACTCTCCAAAGGTTTAGACTTTCTGTGTCTGTACCATGCCTGCAAATTGTACAAGGAGAAACTGTGCAAAGTATTACACGACAGTGTTAAGGAGTCCATCTCTTCTCTCCAGATCTAGAGGACTTAACCTGTCTAAGCACAGCATTTGCAGCAGGGACAGTAGAAAGCAAATGAGTAACCAGTTCTGTTTGGGTTCATAATAGTGCCTGCAGCTCTTTGTGCAGACAGATATTGTCACAGCCTGGAGAAGCTGTTTATTTCCTCAAAATTTTGAAAATTCATGCAAAATAAAGAAGCATAGGTAAAGCTCCAGACCTCTGTCCTCTTCCTTGTGTGCCATCTGCCTTTGCTATTTACAGGCAGGAGGGCAAAGACTATGTTTCATGGTCTGTTCTGCCAGATGCTAATGGAGCGAAGTACTGGGGATTCAGTGGGAGTTAAACTAATTATTGCTGGCATCCTGAGAAACAAAAGTATATGTCTAGAGAACTGCAGGATAAAACTGTAGGAAGAGACTGTAAGGAGAAGAAGCCTATACTTATTTTATTTTATTAATTAGCAGGCAGAAAAATACATGGCACTTCTGTTTTCTTTTCATAGGACTAATTTAGATCTAGCCAAACTGACTCAGTTTTTCAGTACACTCAATTCTGTGCTGGAATATCGTGCTATAGTTGTTAAGGCCTTCAAAGAAATGAGCCGGTTCACTGTGAATGACAGTGTTCTCTCAAACAAAGAGATCCTCCTGCTGCTGCATAAGTGGAGCATCATTGAAAAAGACCTGCAACTACAAGAGGATGTGCAGACTCTAGCTCAGAAATACCAAATCAAAGAATTGCTTAGTAAGTACCAAAATATTTCAGAAAAGTAATATTGTTGAGGCTGTTACAAGCTAATCATACAAGTGAGGCAAACTTCATAGGAAGTAGTATTAATAACTTTTGTTGGACAATCTGATACAGCTTGGGGGAGGAGGAACGGAAAATAGCTAGTTTTTCTTATTGTCATCAGTGTTGGAAGAAAGCAAAAATACATTTGGACTTGTATGACTTCTCTCTTGTTATCCGTGAACAAAATATAGAAGGGACTTTGTAGTGGGAGGTGTTAAACAACACTGGTTTCGTGTGAATACAGCAACTGCTTTTGGTGCACATTACAACTTCTATAGGTTTCTTTAAATGTTCTGTATCAGTTAAACATTATTAAAGTATCACTGTATTTAAGGGATACTATAAAAGCTTTAGTTTTTCTAAAGTTTTTCCACACCCTTTCAGTGTCTTTCTGAGGATTTTTAGAGAGTTACTGTAATGACATCTGTAACTTACTATATATGTGGTTTTAAAAAACCCTGTAGCTCCAAGCATCAGGAGCTTATAAAGGAGTTACAAAAATGGATCCTTATCTGAAATTTTGTTTCTGAGGTTACATTTCAAAAGTTGTCTCCATCCCCCACAGCCCCCAGGAAAAAAATGCTGAAATGCATTTAGTTCATTCTAAGCTGCAGAGTGCAACATAATTGAAATTTCTGATGATATTCTCAATGACTCCTCAAAAGCAGATTGCCATAAAATGCTGTGTGGTATGGTGGTGGCAAAGTCCTGTTGCTGTTTGGGAGCTTTGCTGCTCCCTGTGACACAGGCAGCATCTAACGGAGGGCAGCCCTGTGTCACAAAGTTCGGCTGCCTGCCTCTTCCCTTGGGGTGTGAAAAATTCACGTGCCCTTGGTTGACAGCACCCCGCCAGCCAGACACTCAGCCAGGATGCGGCTGTGCTGGAGGAAGGCAGACTTTGCTGCTTTAGCCCGCGCCATTCAAGAGCAACGTAGCTGTGCAGATACCTCCTTCCATAGGCAGGCGTGTGCTGTGCCTTTGCTAGCCCAAAGAATAGCATCTTGAGCATTTCTCATGAGGTGGTATAAATAATGTAGCCTTACTGGCAAAACTGCATCTTGTGGACCTCTGAAATACTGCCTCGGCTTTGCTGGGCTGTGAGCCAGGGCCTGGGTGGCATTACTGCTCACCTCAAAGTTAGGCGATCCAGTTCAGAAAAGTGTTTCAGCCTGTGAGTCACTGCCTGTAGCCCGTTTGCTCTGAATTGTGTAGGCTCAATTAGGCTGCTAAATGAGGCTAGTACTTATCCTTTTAGCAACTGAAACAACACATGATACCATCTTTCTTGCATAATTTTCTACCAAGAAAATCCTTTGGAGTATCTGATGTTTGTTTTGGTGGTGGTTTTCTTCTCACAGAAAATATTAAAGAAAAGAACAAATCTCAAGCCTCTTCTCATGCATACCATCACATTCGGAAAAAGAATGAGATAGAAAGAGAAGACGACAGCACTGCAGACCTGGAAGTCTCTGAGCTGGAGAAATGCAGAGATCATCTGAACTCTGTATTTGCTCATTGGGAGCCTGTTTTCCCAATGCTGCCTGCCAAACATCGAGGGGAGCCCCTCAAATCTGCTGACCTCGTGGATGAAACAGTCAGTCTTACCTGTGCGTCCACTTACGTAGTAACTAAATGGCTCATGAAGTCCATGGCTGAGCACAGCCTCAACATGCAAAATGTTTCATTAACTCTGCGGTGGCTACAGAATTGCATCTTGCCACACCCAGTGGCAGTGCAGGAGATCCTCAGGGATGAGACATTGAGGAACAACATCTTCAAGTTTTACACCCAGATCTGTGAGGCCAGCCGTGGAACAGCTGGACTCTTCAAAGAGCTCTCTTTATTCAGTTCAATCATGCTTCGCCTAATGGATGCTCAGGGCCTAACCAACAACGGCTTTCATGAACTCATGAAAAACTTGTGCCTGTCAGCAATGACGGAAGAGGATGCAAACAAGAAAGGTAACTTATCTTTTCCTTTTCACTCACGTTACAAGGCAGTAATGGTAGAAAGTAGGTAGTTCCATGGTTTTTTTTAATTCATTCTCCTGGTTTCAGCTGGGATAGAGTTCACTGTCTTCCTAGTAGCTGGTACAGTGCTATGTTTTGAGTTCAGTATGCGAAGAATGTTGATAACACTGATATTTTCAATTGTTGCTAAGTAATGTTTAGACTGAAGTCAAGAATTTTTCAGCTTCTCGTGCCCAGCCAGCGAGAAAGCTGGAGGGGCACAAGAAGTTGGCACAGGACAGAGCCAGGGCAGCTGACCCAAACTGGCCAACGGGGTATTCCACACCTTGGGACGTCACGTCTAGTATAGGAACTGGGAAGTGCGGGTGGGGAATCGCCACTCGGGGACTGGCTGGGTGTTGGTCGGCAGGTGGTGAGCAATTGCCCTGCACATCATTTGTACATTCCAATCCTTTTATTATTGCTGCTGTCATTTTATTAGTGTTATCATTATCATTATTAGTTTCTTCTTTTCTGTTCTATTAAACCGTTCTTATCTCAACCCACGAGTTTTACTTCTTTTCCCGATTTTCTCCCCCATCCCACTGGGTGGGGGGGAGTGAGCGAGTGGCTGCTGCGTGGTGCTTAGTTGCTGGCTGGGGTTAAACCACGACATTCATCAAAACAGTTTCAAATTTGCCCATGTCTGTTGGTGCTCATAACTTCACAGAGTAAAAGCTTTGTCTTTGGTGGTATGGGCACAGGGATTGGTAGCACAGAATGGGGTCACACTATAGGGGGTTTCTGATAGTACAACAGTCATAGTCCCTCAAAGAAACCTCCCTTTCAAGGACTAAAATGGAGGTCAGTGAGGTATAAAAAATACAATTCCAAGGGGAAAAATAGTCTGCAGCAAATGAGTCTATGTGGGTGTGGGTTCTGATCCATGTGCTATTAATGTTATAATTCGATAGCAAAATCCACAGGTCAGATTTCAACCTTTTTTATTTAAAGAGGTCAGAAGGTTGTGCTAACAAGAAACTGTTTTCTTTCCTTAATGTGAGGAGGATCATTGGCTTGGCATGGGCAAAAAACCCACAAATTTTCCATATGGGAAAAGAGTTAGGAAACTATTTTAAAACATAGATCTGGAGGTAAAATGGTTTGGTTTTGTACTACTATGTGGAAATAGAAGAATATCTGTTCTGATTTTTCTCTAATTTTTCTTCCACAGCTGTTTGTGTATTCCTGACTTCTGTTTACATTGGGGACATATGGCTTGGAGCACAGGAGCCAGATATGTTAATAACCCATGTCAAATTGATCTGCAGTAGTACAGATGATAAATTAAATGATGATGACTTGGAAACTCATAAACAAGGAGAAGAAACTATCACGCCTCTTTGCAAAACCCTTTACTTGGCTACATTGGGGCATTAATTCAGTGAACTGACACTTAATCATTAATGTTATACGCTCTGCCATTGTTGCTGCGAGCCATGAAGCCCTCCTGAACTGTTCTCCATACAAATCTAACTTGTTTTGTCATAAAGATCAATATTTTATTACTGTGTGTAAACTCAGAGGGGGAAAATTGCATTCGTCATCTCTCACTGGAATATTAAAGCTCTCATTTCCCTTTTCTTGAACACTATGGGACACAATGTTATTTATATCACTTTTATTACAGGCATTTTTAACTTTATGAAGAACCAAAAGAGACTGATTAGTGCATTTCCTCTGGACTGTATTTCAGTCCCCATGTAGTTAAAATCCATCCTCTCCCCAATATAAGATGGAGAAAAAAGGCTGCAGAGCTTCACCACAATGTGGTATAAGTGCAAAGAATGAGTAGTCAGAGGTTTAGCCACGATGACCTACTATTTCTTGAAGAACCCAGTTTCTTTCATGATATATAATACCAAGACCAGTATGAATAGAAGACTGAACACTGAAATCATGGTGGCTTTAAATTAAATGGCTTTTGAAAGCATTTATATTGGAGCTGGTCTGTTTTTATTCTACTTTTTGGTTTGCTTTTTTTTTTTTTTTTTAATTAAAAAAAGCCCTGACCATCACCGCTGCTGGGACTTGCAACAAAGGCCCATCTTCTCTCCACTCTGAAAAAATGAGAGATGGAACTAAAACCTAAATGACTTGCTGCTCATTGATTATACATGTTTTTTATTGGAAATTCTCTGTGAAATCTGATAAATATTTCTTGAATGTGGCCTTGAGGGCAGTTTAACATACCATTCCAGATATGCAAATATGCAGAGCCTGCTTGAACCTTTGAAATGTAAAACAGGATTTATTAAATTGACTCATGAATATATGCTGTGCCTAGGTACTTTGTACAAATTCTGTACAGGGAAAAATCAGAAATGCATACTCCTTGTGATGTTTATTTAATTTGTTGTTTGGTTTTTTTTAAAGAAA
Organism: Haliaeetus albicilla; assembly: GCF_947461875.1. Lineage (NCBI taxonomy): Eukaryota > Metazoa > Chordata > Aves > Accipitriformes > Accipitridae > Haliaeetus > Haliaeetus albicilla. The sequence goes on from NC_091488.1 coordinate 17,315,788, forward strand.
AAACCATGAGATGCAAATAATGAGGATTGCTTCTACATATAAATATCTTGTCCTAAAGAAGCCATAATATCTATATCAAGACTTGATTTAAAAATAACAAATATTTCTTGAAAAAGCTGCAAGCCCATTAGAAGCTAAATTTTGTGTCATATAAAATCCCTAGGGTCTGACATCAGGAAATCTGCTTTGTGATGAAAAAATCTTATTTTACTTAATTAAAAAAAAAACAAACCAGGCAAAATGAAACTAAAGGAGTTCCAAAACAGAAGATGTCTTTCCATCTCATCTAACTGGAAAAGAAAATACTCATGCCATATAGGGAAGGAGTTTTGCAGCTCTTGAGGGACTGAGCACATCTAACAGTGGTTTATAGTATGATTTGCTTGAGAGAATTAAAGAAATGAGGTAAAACCATTCAACCAACCTAAGGACAGTAATGCAGAAATGTATTTTCTCTACACAAATGTATCTTAATTGGCAATAAATTAAATTAATTTTCCCCAAGTTGAGACTGTTTTGCCCATGATGGTAACTGGTAAGCAATCGCCCTATCTTAATCTTGACCCACAAACTTTTTCATCCCATTTTCCCCCCTGTCCTGCTGAGGGGGAGCAAATGAGTGGCTGGGTAGGCATCTGGCAGCCAGCCAAGGCCAACCCACCACAATATGTAATGTGGTGTAGCGTGATCCCTTCCAATCCCTTAATAAAGTAACAAAACCCAAATCCTAAATGCCACGACCCAGTTGTTGCACACTTTCCAACAAGTTGCAAGCCCAAAATGGTTTTGGGTGTGCACCTGCATGCCTGGCAGTAATGGCCTTTCACATGCCTTTTGGCCATGTTTGCTTAAAAAAATAAGTTGTGTAACTGTGGTACCTGCAGGAGCAGAATTCGTGTGTTGAAGCGCAGCCAGTTGGAAGAGTGATTCTTGAGTGAGATCGGATTCTAGAAATAGGTACAGCAGATGAAAACAGGCATCCTAAATTATTTATGCTTAAGCAGCTATTTTCACACCTTGGTATTTCTCTCTGTGGATGGAAGTAGTGATTTCTGAATGCAGTTTTGTCACTGCTAAAATAAGGAAGATCACTTTCAAGTCTATAGTGGACTTTAGCTAATGAGATACACAGTGCTATAGAAGTGGAAAGTAGGATCAGGAGACCATGACTACAACTAGGGTGTCATGCATGTTGGTATGCTTTCCTTACAGTAATGCATCTAAATCCTGACCACATGAATCCACCCTAAGGGTTTGTACTCAAATGATGATTTTTCCGATGGCCTTAAGTATTCAGAAAGGCCCAACAGTGACTACTTTCTCCCTAGCCTGTAATGTTTTGTTAGTATCTCCAATACTGCTATTACCAAAATACTTGAGGTTGGAGGAGAGGATTGTTCATACACATTTTTAAAATGGTAGTTTTGGAAACAGAAAAAGGATGAATGCGAATGAACTGACAATTTAAAGCTACTAGCCTGTCCTGTAAAAGATAAGTAGCTCAGGTGTGCTTATCAGTGAAGAGAATGTAGCTGTGCATATGGGAACTTTTAAAAATAAGGCTTAATCTCTCACCGTCTCTGAGCTTCAGTATATTCTAGTAATGTAGCAATTAAAAGATTATTATGAAGTCCTCCTGGAAATAGTGGTCAAGTATCTCTAAAAGCCATAGATGGTTAGGAGTCAAATGATTTGTGTGTGTGAATTACTGCCAACATATTCAAAATGCATTTTAATAAATTATATAGATGGAGAGTCATTATTTTAAGAAATTAAGCTTGATTAAAATAAATTGTGGAGAGCATTTGGAAATGGAAAACTTGCTCCATATATGGGCCTACATTTTAATACAAGGAGTTTCTACAATTTAACACAAGTTACTCACTTTGATGGTGTTGTGATGAGAGCCATGTGGATGAAGCTCCAGAGCGCACTGCAGCGGGCCCAGTGGTCTGGGCTGCCCTCACAGAAGTCATTGTCAGGACAGGCCTTTTAAGCCTTTTACTCAAAATTCACAAAAACTCGGTGAAGTCAACAGCCCAGAAGAACATATTGCTTCCTGTTGTACCTGGTGTATAGACCATGTACAGTTTGAGTTGCAGGTGGGGCTCCTCAGGATTTTAAATGGATCTCAGCGGTGGGCTGCTGGTGCCAGTGCTCGGATGAGGACATCTGACAGGTTAGCAGGAGAGGACTTCGCACAGCGTGAGCGACTGGGCAGAATGATGTGGCTTTTGTGGGGGTAGTGGTTTGGGGTAACATTTTTATAGAAGTCAACTATGTCTTCAAATCAGCAGCATGAGCTGATGTGGGTCACACTTTGTTGACTGGTGGGTGCAGCACTTCAACCATCTGTGAATGCTGCAGACCACACAGGGGAGGCCTCTGGTAATGGAGGTCTCTGGGGGAAGGGGAAATAAAGTGCTCACTGTGGAGAGCAGAGCACTGGAAGGGCCTTGAAGTGGGTACATATGGAAATGTCACAGAAGGAAATGCATTTCTCTCTCCCCCACTGCCCTCCCAAGTTAGGCTTGCATTTTGCATATTATTTATTACTGTTTATATATGTCATAATATATGCCTTCCATTCCCAGGTAATTTGAAAGGGAATATAAAAAGTCTTGTCAGTGGTTATGTACTTTGAGTCATGTTCCAGTGCAACTAATGAAAGAACACCAGTTGTTACGCATGGGAGGATTCACATCTTTCAGAAATCCCCTTGCAATCCATTTGTAGAGAATTGGTTCTTGAAAAATGGGGTGATATGAGTCTGTCATGAGTCAGGGAGGAGGATGCTGGAGCAGACTGTGCTGGCAGGCAGTGCAGAACTGTTGCAGCAGAGATGTTCTAGCTCGGGGTAGACAGATGTGGCAGGAATGATCGAAGGGCAGTTGCTGCATCCTTGAGGAGGAAAACGGGTCTAGATGGTCGGGTCCTCTTCAGACTCTCTGTGATGATACTGTGTGATTGCAGTGGGGTTAAAGGTAACTGTCCCAATTTGCAGCAGGAGAGCCGGTATCAACAAGGGAGTTGATTCATGTGTCCTGTGAGAACTACCTCAGCTCTAGCAAAAGGTAAGGGTATCTGAGGGGAGGGGAAGGCTGTTGTGGCCATCTGAGTTGATGGATGGAAATGTTTGATGTATCTGTGTCCATGCTGCACCTTCAGTTCCTGCAGCCTTTCCCTCATTTTCTCCATCTGCCCATGACTCAGTCTGACTCAACAGACTTTACACCTTGACAGGTTTCCAAGCTCAACACCAGTAGTAGTCAGTTTGCTCGAAAAGCAAACTGCCAAAGTGTTTATCTCAGAGATTAAAAAATTGGAAGATTAAAAAAACAACCCTACAATACAAACACATGCCTGGTGGTTTGGTCTGTCTCTTGTGTTTAAGGCTTTTTTAACACAGCCCAACCCACCCATTCTGGTAACATCATAGCCTACACTCCCTGTACACAGCATAAGGCTGCTCTGGCAGTGCTTCACTGTAGGAGTTTTTGCTTCCTGCTTGGGGACATGGAATTTCGAAGCTTCTCAAGTTTCAAGCGAGTTTTGTGTTGTCCTCAGCCCAGCAACTAGCTATGAACTCTTTTTATCTATTCCAGCCCTTGCTGCCTTCCTCAGCCCGACTCTGCAGTCCCAGCTTCATGCTTACTGGAGCTCTAAGGTCTCCTCACCCTCACGTGAACCTTCCCCTGGTTCTGCCTGGGTTTGGTGGAGCTCCGTGGGTGAGGAGAGGTGGAGAGAGCAGAGGCTGCTGAAGGGCGAGGGAGTGCGAGTGGCCCTTCTGACTTTGCTCCAGCTGAGCTTAACCCGTCCTCTCCACCTCACTGAAAAGCTGCTGTGACCCTCCTGTGGCTTCTGTCAAACTATTTGCAGCCCCAGCTGAAAGCAGGCGACTTGTGCAGAAGTGTGATGTTGCTTTTGTGGTTTTGCCAGCATTTTCCTTCGATACCAAATATGGTAAATGCACTTCTCTTTTTCTAATGCCTGGGTAACTGGCAGATACCATTTCAAGATTGTTCAATATTAACAGTTTCTTTTCTATCTACCATTCCAAAATGGAAGCAAAAAGTAATTGGTTACTGGTAGCAAAATGGTATTTCTGGGCAGTAGGTAAAGCTAATTACTTTATTCAGTAAGACACTCACTTGAGATAATTAGTGCTGCCACAACCTTTTTAAAGGCTGTTCTAGGTAAACAGTGTTTTAGTAAATTTTAAGTAACTCAAATAGTGTTTGCAATAGAAAAGTAAATAAAAAGCATATTCTATCCTTGAGGGAACTGCTGAGCTTTAAGTTAGTGAAGCAAGTTATAACCCTTCTAAAATCAAAGTTTTATTGTTGAAGTTGCACTTGACATTGTTACTCATTTTTCGGAGGATGTCCAAATGGAGGTGTTACTAAGATGCAGCTGATGAGTGGGACCTGAGGACAGAGACAGAAGCAGATGACTTATGGCTCTCATGATACATAAACAATATTGGTTATGCTGCCTGTTCAGTAAGATCAATGGGATTCTGCTCTTTCACAGCAAGACAACCCAGTGAAAAATGATGCTGCAGAGACACCCCCAAGGATAACAGGACTCAGTGGGCATTCAGGTGACCAAGGCAGAACTCTTTACAGGACTCGAGGTGTAACTGGTATAGACTTTCTGCTGGAGGAGTAAATCTGCTCTCCACCAAATGGGTCTTAATGAGAACCACTCAACCAGCAGCACACCCTTTGCACCATGTAACTGGGAGAGGAGTTCGAACCTGAATCCTTACTTAAAGAAGAGAGAGAAATTTTACAGTCATCATCATCAGGATCCAAAATGTTGGTCTAAAATGCTGATCAGGCAACTCCAGCACCATTGCTCAAATATGGCCATTAAGACTTCCTCTTATGCATCCAGGATTTTTCAGGTTTGTCCTTTGTTGAAAGACATTTTTCTTTTTCTTCTTCTCTTGAAGGGTTTTGGTATCAGTGTTTAATAGGCAGTCACAGCACTGAGCTTTTCTCTGCAGTCAGGAGAACTGTACTGCTGGTTTTGTTTAACCTGTTCCAGTTTTAACCCAGGCTCAGATCCTTTCATGAATGCCAGTTTCATCTGAAAGGGAGGTAGGTGTTTGAGAAGCAACGACATCTGAGTATGGACTACTGAGATCATCAGAGTGAGGCTGTTTACCGTTGGAACTGCTTTCTTCTATCTGGTTCCCTACAATCACTTGTCTGTAATGTGTAGAGAGAAAAAAAAACCGTAGTTATCAGGGACATCTGTTTGGAAGACAGATAGCGGCAGTTTCATAAGGAAGTATATTATCAAAGTTTTACAAAATACAGAAGATGGTTCTTCTAACACAAAAGATGTTGAATGCAGCATGAGAGATGTGTTTGATTTCAGACCTCTTTATCCACCATGAGAATCATGTCCTTACCTGGAAATGGAGTATGACCAACAGCAAAAGTGTGAGCTGTGGCTGATATGTGGTGACTCCCCCTTTCCCCCTCAAGATGGGACCATCAGTCCAGCCCTGAAGCTTGGTTCTTTAGCTGGATTTTTAAAGAGGAAACTAGAAACTTTGCTATGACTTGCTCTGTACCCAAAGGTGAAGGGAACTGTCATGGCTGCTCCTGGGAAAGGGAAGAGGGGTAAGAGCTTCGCGTAACTGTGAATGGGTGTCACTGGGGACAAGAACAAGAAGGATGTGTGATATTTGGGAGGGATTCCCTGGAACTGGTGCTGGGAAAAGGCAAGACACAGCTCTAAGAGCTGGTGGGGATCCAAGCAAGAAAATGGGACAAACCTAAAAAGGAGTGGGTAGGACTAGGGTAGCAGGAAATTTCCAGTGTACAAATAGTAACAATACAAAGATGTATGGTTCTGCCAGAAAAACAAGTTAGTGGTGGGGTGGAGGGGGTGATGATATGAGAACAGCAGAGCACACTCTGCCTCCTCCTCTCTGAGCCCTCTTTCCAGCAGCTTCCTAAACTTCACCCTTAAAAAATAAATAGCAGGTGAGTCCTGGCCTAGAAGCAGTAAGTTCTATTCAGTATGGCCGAACACAACATCCCAACTACTACTATATCCTTAGGGCTTCAAAGGTGGGGAGGAAAATTTTGTTGGGAAGAAAAACGTAACCCAAAAGTGAGAATGAAAATGGAAAATTTTTGAAGAGTGTTATTAATGTCCTGGAGCCATGGCTTCAGAGAGGAGAAAAAAGATATCTTTGACTAAAAGCTGGTGTTTCAGTGGCTAGACAAACATAAGAACCAAAATCTAAAAAACAAGATAAAGTAAATGGGATGAAAAGGAAAACAATTACTTTTAATACTTTGGAGGAAGGGAAATATAAACTTTATAACTTCAAATTTATATTGATTAATTGCTAATGAAAGCTTAAAATATCTGTGCCTGACTAATGCAACAGGGCTTTTGCTTACTGGTAATTCAAAAACCCGAAACAAACCCCAAAAGTCTCAGCAACAGGCCCACCACAGGCAGGCAGATTTGGGGTTTTCTTTGCTATGATGCAGGCATATTCAAGACATCGCTCTTCTCTCTGTTTGACAGAAGCAAGACAAAAATACTGTTACCAAAACAGGATGTTTTCTTTCCAGTCCATTAAGTAGCTAAATACCATCAGCTAGCTATCCATATTTTAAAATCAGCTGGAGAACTTGCATCCCAGAGACCTGGAGACTGTCTGAGGAGAACTCCGGCTGGCTCTTGTTAATCGTTAACCATCCCTTTAACGGCAGGGAAGTTTGAGGCAGCTGGAAGAGCCCTAGTGTCCCAGTACTCAAAGAAAGCGAACTGGTCAAGCCAGGACACTCTAAGGCAGTGCAACTGACCTCACTCAGCCCCAGGCAAAATCATAGAATTAAAGCTAAGATAAGATACAAGTGAAAAAGTATTTCAAAGGACAGAGAAACTAATTCCAGACAGTATGGCTTTATAGAAAGACAGGTATGGTGAAAAGTGTCTGATGTCATTTTTTGAGGGGAACACAATTTGAGGATAAAGGTAGCTGCATATATGTAGCTATTTAAACTGCAGTAAGGTGTTTGACTTAGTATTCCATACTGTCTTCTTTAAAAAGAACTATACACAAGTCCCATTAAACAGGTGTTATGTGAGTTAGGCTTCTGAAAAAGTAACTGGAGAAAGATCTCTGACTGTGTCTGTTTCCAGCAGGGCTCCGTAAGAACCCGATCCTGTTCAGCATTTTCATCAGTGATCTGGAAATACATGTAAAGTCACTCTGAATGAAAGATGCAGATAAAGATACAGTTATACAAAGGCGAGCAAACAGTCATATAGCACAGACTGAACAGCTAGTTAAGACGGACCTAGTCAAACAGTATATTAAATTTAAAGCCTTGACCCTGGCAATAATATTTTTCACTGAGAACTGGCAGATTTTTCATGAATTATTCTCCCTAAAGACAGTGAATTGTAGCACACAGAAAAGCTTGAGATATTAAAAAAAAAAGTAGAGCTAATATTTTGTATTTATGGATTTCTGGGGACAGACATGATATTTTAAAGCTTGGAGGAGGTGATACTGTGATTCCAAAATTTCATATATTTATCACACTGTCTATCCACAATGATCACTTTTTGGAATTCTTCATTAATGAACAACTAGAATATTTTATGTAAATAAATGTTTAGCCCTAATTTTATTGAAGTTTGTCAGCTAAGCCAAGATGCAATGCCAAGGCATTGTGATTTAACTAGGCAGAGAAATGAGAAATACTGACCAACTTAATAAATATAAGAACTTGTTCTCCTCTGCAAAGGTATAGCACCTGGGCAGAGACTTTGGGAGCCTGCATCCCTGCCCTCAGTGGGCAGCACTCTCAGATCTCTTCCAGTGCATCAGTTGTCTGTGTTTGGTGTATGTCTCTTGAGAGTGAGCTGACATTAATCTCTGGACTGGGCATTCTGCACCCTCTGAGGAGATAATGTTGGATTTGATAATATGGTTGTCATAGGATGCTATTTGAATGCATGGCTCAGGAATTATTTCACTCTTTTGAGTGTCACTTGTAAATGTCTGTCTGGTCACTATTAGATGGAAGCCTTTTTGTGTCATTTAAAACTATTTAACAGTTTGAAAACAAAAAGCCCCATCATTTCAGTTTGTAGGAGAAAGGGCAAGAACTAGGAAGAACTTCAGAAAGCAACAGAGAGCACCTTAATGCTAGCACAGCCAGCCTGCTTCCCAGTACCTGAGCAGTGCAGTCCGCTGCACAGCCCACCTGGATGGATGTTCGCCTGGTGGCACCGGACTTGGAGAATGTCTGGGCAGCAGCCGCAGAGGGCATGTTCTGACCTCACGTTCAGCAAATGGTGTCCTCTCAACTGCAGAGTCTCAGCGCATGGAATTTCTGGAGGGACACTGACTACTGGTAAGCAATTTCTATTCCTGGCTTTGAGTTCACACGTACATTCACACAGTGGCTGTTGCAAAGTAAAACCCCAGCCCATGAGTTTTCACTTGGAGATCAGTTATCTCTGAACAACCTCAGTGCCACTCTACCAAGTGTAATACCAATCCCAGGCCTCCCTCCTGTGGCATGATACCTGCTAAAAGGTATGGAGCATGTTTCTTCAGATGACAGGAGTGAGAACACTTTCCTTTGAAGACACTGTAATTTCAGCTCTGGTGACTGAAGTCTTGTAACAGGCTTTGACAGTTCATAGCTAACCATTTTGACAGCCTCTGCTCCTGTGGGTCTGACAGCTGTTCACATGAAAGGGAGCTGGTTCTGTCAACTTAAAAAGAGAAAGTTCTCCTAATGATGGAGGTGTGAAAGACAGCTTTATCCCTTGAAACCAGAGGCTTGAGAATACCAAGATTTATTATCTGCTCTTTGAGATTAAATTCAGGAACTGTTTTGGGGAGAAATTGGGATAGATCCATAGGAACACTGTATATGAGAAGCCAGCTGTAAAGACTTAGCTGTCTCAGCTTCTTCTGACACAAGGAATGATGCTGTAATCTATGCAGACAAGTCATGTTGACCTCAAATACTGGTCCTGTGGGTATCCTGACCATGAGATTTAAGTACCGCTGAGAAACCAGGTTATTTCTGAGCTCTTTGCCAATCCTGGCTATGAATTTCAAGGTAGCTGGGTGTGAGAATATGTGATTACCACTAGTGAGATAGTAGGTAGAGACTGCAGTTGAGTATATCTTAAGTGAGTTTATAAAGAGACAAATTACCTTGATTTCAGGAAACAGTCTACTGTGATAGGAAAGAGAGGGCTGAAGAAAGTAGAGAACAGGAGCAGCTGTCTTGAGAAAGTAGAGAACAGGAGCATAGTCTGCTTAGTCAGAGAAGTACTTCTCATGAGGACCATCTTACTATAGTATTAGAGGACTTCCTCTCCCCAAAGACAAGGTAGCATGCCCAGGTAGAGCTATTACATGTCTTACTGTCATCTGGAGGAATACAGTGCCCTGAGTATCAGATTCACTGCCTTTGTGAAGAGGTGCTTTTTTGTTATTGTAATATATATATATATATACATATATGGTGGTTATCTTGTTCACCAACAAATATTACAATCTTGAAGGTAAGCTGAAAAAACAAAAACTCTCTGAAAACTATCTGCCCTCATGTGAGATCTAGGATATGGCTATAGATTTTTTTTTCTGTCCTAGGGACAAAAACCCCTGCGCTGTCAAATATCCAAATTAGTTCTCCAGTTCCAGGAATGAAGCAGCTGTTGCAATTGATCTGGATGGAGCAAAAAATTGAAAAAGTACATGGACATTGTACAGTCTGTCCACCAAATCAGTGGTTATATGTCTGTCCATGAAGGAAACTCTCACCTGCAAACTGAGAAGAAAGCTGGCTGCAGAACAAGTGGTTTCAAGCCAACTCACACATCTCTGTCTGGCAAGTGGTATCCTCAAACTACGTTAACATATGTCCCAGAAATGTTGGGTAAAAGTTGGTGGTAGTCAGGGGCAAAAAATATCTAAGCTCTGAATTGGGTTTTTTATTGCAAGAAATCTGCCTGAAGCCAGCAAGGCTCATGCTGCCAAGGAGTCCAGAGTCCCTTGATTGAGCCTCTCTAAGGCTACTGTGACAGCAAGAAATGTGGACAAGGGATGAGACATGCACATCTTCCAACTTTCTGGGTACCTAATTTTTTTTTTTCCCCTCCATTACACTGTCTGGTAGGAAAGTGATAGCCAGAAGATTTTGGATGTCCACAGTGGTTTCAGTCACAGCTGTCAGGAATGCAGAGCCTCCAGTGAAACGCATGGGAAACCAGTGTGTCCTCTTGAGCGGTCCAGGAAGGAACTTTCCCTGTCCCCCTTCCACTGCATGAAGTTTCAGCCTTGACCAGGAACTGTCTCCAGCCACTAACCCTTATTCTTCTGTATCATTTTGGATGGTAAGAAACACAGTTGAAGCAAATGTTAATACTGGCTCTTGATTACAGCACTGTGGTAATCAACTGCCTTGGCATGCTAATGGGTTTGAAATAATTGGTCCCATGCCCCAAAACTTTTATTTATTTCTGTAGGGATAGGATAATGGTGACAAAAGGGACTGGGACATGGATTCCATGCTGCAGCTCTCTTGCAAGCATCAACCCTCCCCCCTCTCCCAAACTCACTCATCTGACTTGGCACCAAACTACTTTGTATTGCAGAGAAAAGTGTGGTGCAATCAGATCATGGATTCAGGTCCAGGACTTCTCAGTGTCTAAGGATTATGCTGTGGCATAAGTAGATCTAGTTGTTGCATATGCCTTTCAGAAGACACTTTGACACTGACTTCTTTTCTGTGCAGATATGCAGATAAAAATCAGCAGACTATAGTGTGGTAATGGCATGCCCTTGTCAAAATAATAAGACCTTTGTGTACACAGTGGTGGAAGAGATATTATCACTGCATGTTATACAAGGCCAAAATGTAACCTTCAAGGACCCCACAGAGATCCAGCTGACAATAAAGACAGCTGACACGCCAGTGAGGGTTTGCTCGACAGTCAACTGAAGCAAGAAGGTATGCTCTCATGAACTGCCAGACCTGAAAGCATGCTTGTTTCACCGGGTGGTTGAGCAAGCTGGGAGAGTACACGCTGCCCTATATGCCCCGGGGCTTGACAGAGAGATGGATGAGCACAGAAACAGTGAAGGTAAAAGTTCTCCAGCCTTGACCAGTGACGTGTACGTACGTTTGTTGGGTTAACGTATCAGAATTATCATGAGAAACGAGACAGGAGATTTCAATACAGAAATTAGATGATTGTCATGCCAAGGGTAACAGATAGATTACGTAACAAAGAAGATGATAGGGGAGGATGGTGGAAGTTAACAGGAAGAACTTCTTTCAGGCACCTCACTTTGTTTTATTGCTGGAATTGGCAGAAGTGTAATTGGAGTGTGGGTTAAAAAACAAATGGAACTCAATCAAAAAGGGCAAGTTGGTGGTGGGGGGATGACATTGAATAGTCTCTTCAGTCCTAAAATTGTTTTCTTACAGTATATTTCAAACCTAGAGAAATTATAAGACAGAATGATTTCAAAGCCTAAGCAAATCTCATTCAATACTGCTTTCCATTAATGATTCCTGGACTCTCCATGAAACATTCCTAGACTTGCCTTGTTCACAACAGCTCTTTCAATGGGCAAAATTGAACATCTTAGGGATAAATATGGATATTTTTAAGCCAAGTATTTCACTCAGTAACATGATGCAAAAGTGAAAAATTTTTTAAAATTAATACTTTTAAGTCTTCCAAACCCTCTGATATTTTCATGTATATAGACTCCTCCTGCCAGTTTTTTAGGAACAGTAAATTAATGTGAACATGCCTCTGTTATCCTGTAATTTTATGTCCATTTCCATGTGTTTCTTGTATTGTTAGCTTGCCTCCTGCTCTGTGGTTTATTTGGGCAAGTTGCCTTTTTTAGTGTTGTTGTTACCTTTTGTAAGCATGCCAGAGACCTTAGGGTGCCAATAAATTAGAATATTAGTGCTCCTTTTTACTGCCATATTGCACTCATTTCCCTCTGCTTGTTTGTGACCTAGTCTTGAACCTCTGCCTAATCTGCTGAGCTGAATTTTCTGTGTCCTGATCAGATTAGGAGGAACAGTGGGCAAATGCATCCTTGTTTGCATAAAATGTGTTTGCCAGAAAAACTAGCAGCAAACAAAGTAAACCAAATGTAGAAAGCTGCAAACAGAAACCTGTCCTTAGACAAAGTTCAAAATCACAGGCAGTGTTAGAACTACATTCCCATACAACATGTGGGTGCTGCACATCAGCAGGCACTGCATCTCCGTCAGGAACATCCACTACAGCTACCTTCACAGGACAGGGTCTGTAATCTTTTAGGAGACTAGGGACATGCCTGTCAACAGTGAGCTGTTTATGCAGCCTCTTTTTTCAGTCATGGAGGTTTCAGGTGGAAACACCCTACTAGAATAGATTAGCTATCCCATTTGTCCTCCACTGGAGGGTATTTCCCAGTTTCATCAAGCCCAGCTGTGAAAACAGTCTGGATGACACAAACATGGGGCTCTGCGATCTGTCTGTAGAGCTAGAGCTAGATACGCTGCACACACTCTGAGCCTGAAGATGCTGTTATGCTTTACTGGGCTACTCGCTAGCTCAGACCCAACTCTGTCTCCCTAATGCTGAACAGTAGTCTACTGAAATTTAAATTAAGGTACTCAGGTGAGAGTGACAGAATCACACCTGTAAACTTTAATCCCTAATGAAATGGCCTGAGGCCAATTCCAGGAGATTCTGCCCCAACAGAAAACCCAGTTTGACCATGTTGTCTCACCCCTAAGCTGACTGGTACTGTGAATGCTATACATCCATGGTTGGCAGGTGTTTCAAGTCATTTCACAGCCACGCTTCCAACTGACTAATTCTCTAAGTGTATTTGTAGTTTTACTGTGGGCTTACTATGCTGAAGGACAGAAGTTCAGATATGGGCCATCTTTGGGAAGGAAGGTATTGTCATACTCCTGCCAGGATTTGGAAAAAAAAAAAAAGAAGGAGAAAATTTGCCCAGACCTTCAGCCAATTATAAACCAGTAATTTCACTGAGTTAATTTATCCTACAAGAACTTAAAAGTGTTTAGGGATTGAGTCATACACTTATTTTAGGTAAGAAAGAAGCTTGCCTAACCTTCTGCATAACAGGCCAGGGAATGATAGACCACAGGCTCCTCACAGTAATTTTTTGATGAATACAAATGCATGTTTTTCAGGTGTTCAGTCATCAAGTAAAAGAATTAATCACAACCCATTTAATATTCTACTCTAAATTGTTCCAGTGAATCATTACCCTCATAGAAAATATGTGGTACATCTGAGTTTGTGTAGCATCAGCTTCCAGCCATTGCATTTTAGTACAGTACTTTACCATTTGATAGTTATCATGGGGCTCCTGAATTGCACACCAGTGTTCTAAAAGATGCAGACAGTTCACAAGGAGCATCTCTGAGCCACTGCTCCTTGAGAAACTAATTGATTTGATTTCTCTTACTGTAGGATGTGTTTTTGGAACTCAAATCAGTTTTTTCCCTATTCTTCCCAAGTTCTTTAAAACCCCTTTTAAAGAGCACATTCTAACGCAAGCACAACATTCTTGGGATGATATAAGCAATGGCGCACATACTATTATCTTCCTGATCTCACTAATAAATTTTCTCTTAATTTGATCAAGGCTTACAGAATTGCTTTGGGAGCTGGTGTTCACCTGCTTTACCACCATGATTCCTACTTTCCTTCTCAGGTGTGGTTTACAAGAGGTACTTTCCCATTCTGCATGTAAAACAGACTCTCCTACTTCCATGCAACCTGAATAGCTGGCATAAGTAAAATGCATGTTGTTTGCCAACACACCAAGCAGTCCAGACTGTTCTGCCTATCCTCATGGTTTACTGCTCCCCCATCTTTCTGTCACCTGAAAACCTCATCAGTTATGGATTTATTTTTATCCAGGTGATTAATACAAACAGCGAATAGCCGTGGGTTGAGAGACACTCAAACTGAATAATAACATTAAAAGTGTCATCTTTGTGTGCAATTATAAATGTTGTAATTGCTGGATCACTTGAAGCAGTGAATGAATGTTTCATGCAGATTATTTTATCACACTGATCTATACTTACTTTATCTCTGGTTGTACTTACTTTACTGGAGTTGATCCAGAGCGGGACATATACAGTAAAATAAGGAAAAGAAACGTCACAAACGCAGCAAGCCCAACCCAAAAGGCTATGACAATAGAATCTGTGGACACAAGACAGTAATTCTGTCACTGACACCATAGCAAATATAAAACACAGCAATATAATTTACAATCTCTAAGAAAGGTGTGTCATTTAATTAATTCAATTTAATTAAACCCTTGAGAGAGAGCAATCTGCGTGCCAATTTGTTATAAGTCTTAAGAGCCTCCTAGCAGTTTGTTGTAACAGGGCATGGCCAGGGCCGGGGGAGAGGTTGGGGAAAAAAATCTAGTAAGTGTGATGGTGACTAGCACTATGCATATATTTAAAATGTAATACTGAGCACTGATGGTTTTCACAGTTTCAGCTCTTTGCAGGGGATACAAAATCACAGTGTGGTAAACAATCTGGTACTCAAGACTGAGCCATTACCACTCAGTGTATAGCCAAATCCTGCTCTTGGGTGAAAAAGTACAATCCATGATCTTTAAGATGATGCTTTTATGGAGGGAATTCTAGCCTTGAAAACATTTTCTACGAAGAGAAATACCAAGGAAAACTTGTTGAAAAGTGCCTGTGACCCTTACAGCACATCAGTCCAGTGGAAGAGAATGTGAACCTTCCCCTGTTCAGCTACAATACTTCTGTAATCAACAGAAAATAGTTCAAAATGCAGCCTACTTTATCAGGACTAAGCAGCTTCTTTAAGGAACAAGTAAGTGGATTCCTAGCACTCAAGTATGGACTCACAATTAGTTTAAACCAGCCTAAGACCCTGCCACTGCTGTTATCCCTGATTCAGCTGAAAACTTTTTTTTTTTTTTTTTTTAACCAATAAAAGAAAAAAAGATGAACTGATCCCTGATCTGGGTGACCACTGCTAATGGGAGTATGAGCAGGTTGGGGGAGAAAAGTGAGTTGCTCTTTAATGAATGAAGGCTACAGTGCTGCTGAAATGACTGCCTCAGTTACGGGCTGTTAGATGGGATGAATCTGCTCCTGCCCCAGTAGCACATTTGGTCACTGTTTCAAAAATGCTCCTTCCTGGGATCAGTGTGGTGGTGGTGAATGCCCAAGTTAAAGCCTTGAAAAGGTCGGGTGTTCTGCAGGGCATAAGTCGAGAAATGCCCTGAATTCATAACCAGTTACTCAGACTGAGGTGAAAAAGAAGGGTCACTGACTTCAGAGACAAATATTGATCAAGATAAAATAAATCTTCCATCTGAAAGGACAGAAAACATTGTGTTCTTTGAAACAGGTCCAATATGTTTGATTAGGTGTTTCTTTGTGAAAAAGTTCAGAACGTGTTGTCATCAGAGCCACAAAGAGATTAGGGGGAATTATCGCAGCTCCTTTTAAACTTAAAACTAGAACTGACCCAGCCAGAGTCTTATAAGCAAGCTGAGTTTTGGCTGGGCTACTGAGACATAAGAACGTGAAGGGTCAGCTTATTTTATTCTCCCTCTGTTAAAAAAAGTTTTACCAAGCTTTAATTCAGAGGATGGTAAATTAGCATGTGAGGGCTAATATTCTGACCTGCTCTTCCCCCTCTTTCTTCTTATGGGAAAAAGCGATGGGGTGCTACCGGCCAACCCCAACTCCTCAAGGGAGAATAGGGGACTTCTGTTAAAAAAAAAAAAAAAAAGCAAGCTCATGGTCCAGGGATATTTTGAAAAACTCAAAGTTTTGAAGTGTTCAAAGCCATTGGGACAGAAATGAAGAATTTGGATTTATAGAATTCCCTATCATCGGAGCTGTTTTGGTTTCATCTTTTAAAAGCAGCTTTAATACGATTCATGGAATTCACTGAGGCTAATCAAATTTGCTCCAGGTCTCAGGGGGAGTTTGGACTCTTGAGGGATAAACAGAAACTTCCTGTTTTTAAAGTCCTGCAATTAGGATTTTTTTTTTTTAAACTGGGATAACATATTTTAACAATCTATAAAAAGCTTTTCTACTGCTAAATTTTAGTCACCTTTTGTGTGTGTGTGCATGTGTTTTTAAATAGCCTATTAGTTCATGGGCCAATTAAGCTTTTTATTATTTTTATACGAAAGGGAGAGAGCTGCACAATGCTATTAATAGAAAGCAAGACCATGACTTTATAGCTGGATTTAGATTAATTTTCATAAGACAAACACGGTCTCACAGTGCTTCAGGGATAGGCCACATAACAGAGGAAAGAAAGTACAGAGATTCAGGTCTCTGTTTTACATTAAATTAAAAAAAAAACCCAAAAAAAACCCAACAGAGGCAAAATTGAATTAGGGAGCTACAATCCCATCCCAGGGGTTATGACAACCACATGATTCATTTGGGCTGATTCAGCAATGCACCTAAACAAATGCTCAGGTCCCACTGCAGTCAATCAGTAGATGCCCTCTGGAACATCAATACAGCAGTTATTGTGATCCTGGAGGTATCCTACATTTTGCCAAACTTGGAATGTTTGTGGCTGTCTGAGGGGAAATTATCACATTTCATCTTCAGCACAAAGGGCAAGGACTTGCTGAACGTATTTCATCTATATACTTCTAAGCACATGAAGACAATAATCTCAACAGTGGCTTTTGAAGGTATAAGACTGTAAATATTATGCAAAGACAGGAAACCCTACAAAGTATATTCATTGCTTGACTACTGCTTTTATTCAAAACAAGGAAAAAACTAACCAACTGTGGCATTATTTCCCTTGGTGTTTTCTTTATAACTTGTAACTCACTGTTCTCCCACTGGTATTTGGAGAAAGAAAAATAAAAGTACCAAGATGATGCAGTCTCCATTCCTCCTGGACTGCTGACATGGAAAAATGTCTATTTTTAGAGGAAGGAAAAAAAAAAAAGAAAAAAAAAAAAAGAAAAACAGTTTCACTTCCCTGGCTATCAGAAAACCAAACCCAACATTTTTAGTTTAGAAATTGGTACAATGTGGGCTCTTTAAAAGACACAAATCATAGAGCAGAACTCCATTTTGACAAGCTGCCTAGAAATATCTTACATGAACTGCTGCCCCAGGGAACTCAAATTGCCTTAACATTAAGCTGCTGAGGGGAAAAAAAAGTACATCCCAAACCCTACACTTGCATCTTTCTCCTCCTTCTTTGCCTGGGAGCTGAGCAGCTAAAATACAGAAGCCTGTTTTCCTGCAGATTTGTTTCCCAAAGCTGAGCCCAAAGGTGATTTCCTTTTGTGTCCAACAGGGCATGACCTCACCCTGCAGCCTTTTTGTCAGTAAAGGTCTTCACTCACAATGTTCTTCCTCTATTATCTAGTCACCAGGTGTAGGAACTTGCAGATATTTTATATCTTTGAGGCCTCCACTCCTTTGTAACTAGATCAAGTTGGAGTTGCTGTAGGAGCAGATGAGATGCATAAACACAAAGTATGATTGCATAAATCATCTCCTTACAATGTAAGAAGACCTAAACATAGCAGACTTCTCTAGGGGAAGAGAACAAATTAAAAAAAAAAAAGAAAAATCATTAAGTTTACTCTGCTTTTTAATGGAAATAGGGCTTATGAGATCACTCATAAGCACTCTCTCAGGTGTGTGTGGTAATTTCCTCCATGAAACTATCAACAAATGTAAATTAAATTTAACAGAGGATGAGCATCTTCTCTCAGAAGCACAATTTCTACAAGTTTCAAGAAAACACACAGCTGGGTAAAGAGGAATATCCTATAAATTGCCATGGAGGGAAATGCTGTAACACAAACTCCACCTCTACTATGTATCAGGCAACCCAAATGTTAGAAAGATGTTATTAATGAGAAAAAAGGGAAAAGGTTAGATTCCTGATTTTTGTTTTTTTGCTAAGCCAGCCACATGCCAGGGACTTACAGCTAGCTTAACTCAGCAGTTTGGGGTTTCCCTGATGAATTTGGGGGTAATTATCTGCCCTAACTTTAAAATTAAGAGAATTAGAGAAGCTGCTCATAACCTGCCTGATCCCAGCAGCACCAAATGTTGCCCTACAGTATTGCGGAGCAAGATTTTGTATATCAAAGGATGTGGATATTTACACTACCTTCTTTAAGGCATGATGCTCTAAGTTTGGAGGCAATAAGCCCTAGGCTCATCAGAGTGGACAGAAAAGCTTTTCTAGAGGCAGCACAGAATAAGAGTTTCTGCTCCCTTTTCTTATTCTTGCTCTCATAAGGCAAGCAAAGGACACGAAGCTCCTAGCATTGTCCAGTTCAATCTTCAGTATTAGAAAGACAGTTTCTTGCACTGTTAGAGACACATGAAATATTTTCAAAGACTATCAAATTTTCCTTGCTGATCACATCACTATAATAACCTTGGGGAAAGCAATTTTAGTCTCTGAAACTGTATCTGAACAGTTGTAGTTGTCTTCAGTAAACTAAATAGCAACCAGTAAAGCCCATAGCTTTGTCACTCAAATGAGGATACAACCATAGGTAGAGACTTGGCAGAAATTGAGGGAAAATGCTGCCTATAGCCTAAGTGACTCAAACATGCCTACCCATTCTCTCTCGATCTTTGTCAATCCATCCAACTATACTTGGTTAAGTTAATCCCTCAGGATATAGCTTGTCATTTTATCTTATCAAAACCTAACCAATGCAGTTACATTAGGAAAAAAATAATTACTTGCCACTTTAAGTAACCATAAAAAGACATCGCTATCTCATTGTGCAAAACCAAGTGTGAAACAGAATTAACTGTTGCAGGGTGAATTTGGTGAATACTATTTTGTATTATATACTTTGAAAATAAACTTCTAAACCCAGCAGAATTAGCTTCCACGGCAATAAAGTATTTTGACAATAATGTATATTATTACTTTATCTTACAGTTCAGTAGCACTAAATCAAAGGAGGAAAGGTAATAGAATATGTTTTCAGCTTGTTGTTCCTGGCTAGCGGAAACATACGCTGCTTCTTTTACTAAGGTTTTGGATGTTTATCAGTTGTAATGTAAGCCTTACATCCCAAGATGAAAACACGATAGTCTTACGAAAAACGCTGCTCATTCAGTCAACTTCTCCGATAGTAGCATACAGGTAACTAACACCCCAAACTACAGATTTGCAAGTCATTAGGTTTCCACTTAGCAAATGGCTAAAAAAGAATCTGTCCTTCTAAATACGAGTTAGTACCAGCAGTCTTCTAGTTTCAAATATTTTAAGATAAAGCAAAGAGTTTCAGTATTAGTAATAACTGCTATTAGAGCACAGTCACTTTGGCAGGCAGGCACCCATCCGTACAAACCATGCACATATAACCTGGCATGGTCTCTATCGCAAGGAAAACAAAAAATAAGTTGGAGAGACAAGCTATGCAACATTTTTCCTGTACTGGATTAGCACCTACTACTCTACAATACTTACATTTATTAACCTTCAACTTGCTTCCATCTACTGGAATTGGATCTATATAATCCCAATAATATTCATACGACCAAAAATACTCAGAGGAGTTTGTTCTGTTAGCCATTTCAGTAGTGCATTTTAAACCAGCACAGAACTCCAACCAAATACTTTTTTTCATTGTACTTCAGCGCCCTCAGAAAGAGATTGCATAACTGATGCCTATGTAAATCACTCTGGGGTTCCGCAGCTCAAGGACTGCCTTGGTACTAAAAAACATCTAGCAGTAATGAATATTAATGTCTGACAGATACATAACAGCAGCCCTTAAAATGTAATCCTTGCTTCCTGGTGGGCAATTACGTTATTCCTCAGCATATTTTAAACTGAGATGGATGTCAAATAACCTAAGAATGGGGTGGATGAGTGCCAGCTGGGTCACAAACCCTTCCCTCTCAGAAACTTGCAGCAACGCAGCGTGCTCTGGAGCTACTGAGAACAGATGGGTGGAAAGACATTTCAGACTTGCTCTTGACATAAAGAAGTAGGTAAGACCTGACAAAATCCTTCATAAATACAGGGTGTATTGGAGTAACCACGTATTTTGCTTTCGTACTCCTTCACTCCCTCCACCTCGAAGGCAATGGATGGAAAGGCAGGCTCCCAAGGCGAAGGCAGACCGGTGGAAGACGCTTGGCCCACGGCAGTCCTGTGCCTAGGCAAACACCGGCCTACCTGCTTCACTGAGGATCACGGAACCAAAATCGCTCACGCTAAATGCGAGACAGACCCTCCGCCCGCTTTCGACTGCACCCCGACAGCCCCCAGGGCACGTCGCAGCTGGGGAGGCCCGGGCTGCTCGTTCAGGCTCACGGAGGAAAGGCAGGGCCCAAGGCAGGCCTCCCGGGACACCGCCCGGGCAGGCAGCGCGGCGAGGCGGCCTTCAGGCCCGGGAGCGAGGCATGCAATCGCAGCACAAAGAGCGCCAGGTCGGTTAGAGGCAGCTTTCAACACACGCGTCGCCATCTTTCCTTCCCGTGCCTCCCCGCCAGCACAGCACCCGGGCCCCCCCGGCGGGCTCCCGCAGGCGCTGCCGACGCACGACCGCCCGCGCCCGCCGCGGCCGTTAACGGCTGGGGGGCGGGCCCTCCGCGTGCGCGGGGGGAGGCGTGGCCGCCGGCGGTGCGGTGCGGTGCGGCGCGTCCCCGCCCCGGCGGGCGGGGGAGGGGGCGTGGCGTGCGCGGGGCGGCGCCGCTCTTGAAGCGGGCGGGCATCACTGCCGCTTCCGGCGCGGGAGGTTCGAAGGCGATGGCGGGCGCGCTCCACCTGCCGTCGGGCCTGGTGGCGGAGCTGGACTCCTCCCTGTCGCGGCTGGATGCGGGCGGCAGGCGGGTGCCGCCGCCGCTGCCTCCGGCGGAGCAGCGGCAGGGGGGCGCGGAGAACGCGGACCTGCTGCCCATGGTGTTCCTCTGCGCCGGCTGCAAGCGGCCGGTGGGCGACACGCTGAGCTGGGTGACCAACGACGAGGAGTCGGGCTGCATCCTGCTGCGCAGTGAGTCCTGCGCGCGCCAACACCCCCCCTCCCCCCCCGCCCCCGCGGCCGTTGGTCACCTCCCTCCCTCCCTCCCTGTCTCCCTCACCCCTGTGCGCAGGTGCGGCCGCCAGCGTCTCGGTGGACGAGGAGCGGAAGCTCTCCAAGCTGCCCGGCGAGTGCGGATGGTGAGGCCCGGCCCCGGAGCCCCGCTGCTGCCCCGCCTGGGGCCCTTCCCTCCCGCTCCTGAGGGAGCCGAGGGGCCCCGGGGAAGGCGCTGAGGAAAAGCCTGATAAGCGGCCCGTCGGGTGCCGCCGGGGGGCGGGCCGGGGTGCCCGGTGTTCCCCCGGGCAGGGCCGGGGAGCCTCGGCCCGGAACACTTCTTTCGGGCCGTCTGGACAGAAGGCTCGTGTATGAGTCTTGCTGAGGGCAGCCGGCCACCGGGAACGCGGGCAGGAAGAGGAGGGCTCGTAATTACGTGATGTAAAGCAGGAGCGAATGCTCTGAAAAATCATAATGGACGATTTTTTAAAATTTTTTTTTTTTTAGAATAGGGGATGGGGAGAGGTGTTTCTTTTTCTTTTCTTATGAATAAATGTTACGTATCTTACTTGCAGCATCATTGAAACATTATTCTGCTCTGGCTGCTCAGTGACACTTGGCAACATCTATAGATGCACCCCAAAGCATCTCGACTACAAGAGGGATTTGTTCTGTTTCAATGTTGACTCAATTGAAAGGTAAAGGCAGAATTTCTATTGGTAAGCCTGCCAGCTGAGCTTCACCCACCAAGCATCTTACTGAGGGATGCTCCTGTTAACATTTGTGGCACGTCTAGAGGTAGCTGTTTCTGCTGCTTTGTTCCAGCATGTTTTTTTGCACTACTGCTGTTAGCATCGTAGTGCTGAAGTGTGAGAAACATCATCTGTGTAATGCTGGGCAAATCCTAGAAAAAAGAAAACACCAGGGCTGCCTTTTGTACAAGAAATTGCGTGCTACCCAGGAAAATGACACTAGGTACGCAACACAGGAGGGCTCCTTCTCGTTTGATCAGAAAAGACTACATATGTGCTCTGCTTTAGACAACATAAAATGAGCCTGCAGTCATAGTCTCCACACCAGAGTGCTTTTATCCAAGCATTACTCTAGTAAACAGTGATAGGTTACCTTTATTTCTGTCTGGGCTAGTTTTAATGTTTCTGCTTTTTGTTAAGTTTCAGTTTATTTTGCTGTATCTATATGGATGTTCACCTTCCGGCTCTGGACAGTTTTGGGGTTTTTTTTCCTTTCCGCAGCTATGATACTTTGCTTTTTCCGTGGCAGTGAAATTATCTGAAATACTAACATGGTAACAAAATGGCATTTTACTGTGTAGTAATAGTGATGGCTGGTTTTCCCAGCTAGTGCTACACTGTTCTCAATGTCTGCATAATTTTTCACCATATCCTGTAGCACCAGAATTCCTGACTGTCTCTTGAAGTTCTAATTTTCATAAAGCAGTGGTGTGTTGGTAGTTCTGCACTTAAAACTCTTCGTTCCACCATATAGTTTGTTTACAGGATTACCAAACAGATTTTTTTGTCGTTGTCACTGGAATCATGCTTCTACTTTGTTAGTGTATTAATAATAATCTCATAATCATTGAGAATAATGGATGAGTCCTATACTTGTTTTGCCATCAGAGTGAAAAGTGTATGATCTAAACTGTAGTATATCAGTTACATTCTAGGATCCTCAGAAAAGCAAGCTCTTACTGATGAGGAACCTTTAACTCTTGAAAGTCGAGCTGTCTTGGAAGACGTGCTACAAAGGGTAAGATTTAGCCTTATATCATTCTTTGTTTAAATCACCTGTATGAAATCTTAATATCCTTATTTCATCCAGATCTATTCTGTGGGTTTTAACATATGCTGTAATACTTCATGCTATTAATATCTTGTGTTATGCAAGATTTCAGTAACTTTTCCTTCCATTTTAATGGTAATTAGCATTCTGTGTTTATCAAGCGCAGCTTTAGATTCCTATCTATTTTTGTCAGTAATTAGAAATTTCCTATCTAACTAGTTCTGATTCACCTCTCCAGATTTTCACTTAACTTTGTTTTAGTCATGTCCCTTCTGTCTTTCATGTAAACCGACTAATGCTTTTGCTGTATATTTGTATTGAAATATTACATAATAAAGTTGACATTTTGCTCTACTGAAAACTTTTGATTGCAAGTAGGGAGAGTTGGGAGCAAATAGTGTCATGAAGTCTGCTGATGGTTGTCTGGCAAAAGCTGAATGTGTGGATCTGACACCAAGGTTAGAGACAGTTACAGATTTGAGAAAGTGTAGAGAGTTAACATCAGAGTTGAGTGAACTTTCAAACTATGAAAGTAGCAGGGATAGAATCAAATAGGATTGATGCAAGGTCAAATTTGAGCACTTGCAACATCTACACTTGCTCTTTGTATTGTCAAGTTCTGTTTATAACTGAGTGTCTTTCCCTGTTTACAGGCAGACACTGTATTAAAGGCTCTGGAAACAAGACTGACTGCTGTTGAATCAAGTATGGCTTCTCTTCACAATAAAGTCTGAAAGAAATTACATGCTGGAAGTTTTAACTGCAGGCAAATGATGTGTGTGGCACTTGTCCTTGTAATCCTCTAGAATTTGTGGGAACACTGCAAAAGCTATGCAAAGTGCTGAAAGACGTTGGTGGCTCATGGTGTGGTAGAAGAATGCTGACTATGAGTCTTCACTGTAGACACAGAGTTCTCCTTTCTGTTAAAAGGATACCCCAGACAGAAATAACATTTAAGTTTCTGTAGCCTTTTGGTTTATGTATAAATATTTATTTTAATTTTTATCTCTAAAGCAAAGCATTTATCTCCTGACTTCCCTGCTATTCAGTATCTACTGAACTGGGTGTGCATCTCCTTCCTAAACCAATAAAAAAAAATTTGTGATGTCTGAAGGAACAACGTCATTTTTTCTTGTCTTCGCAGCCTTTGCTTGACCCCTGCTCAGAGTTGGGAATGGCACAATAACTGTATGGCGTGGTTTGTTGGCTGTGGTTTGGTTTGTTGTTTTTTTTTTTTTTTGAAAGCTCAAGGCTAAAATGCGATGTAAAAGAAGGCTTTAAAAACAGGTAAAACGGCTTTCCATGCAGTGTTGAAGATAATACGTTTTACAGCTTCAAGGGAAGGAAAACAAACAAGGCTGGTAGCAGCACACCTTGAAGCAAAGCTTGGTATATATTTGCGCGATGAATTCAAAATGCTGATTAAGAACATTTGTCAGTATTTTGTTGTTTTAATGCAGATGTTATTTGTCTTTGATATGTGTATTTAACTGTCAGGGTTTCTTATATAGTGTGCATGTTCCAAGTAATTACTTTTTCAATAAAAAAAAAGCAAGCAGTTGTAGTCTAAAGGAAGAATAAATTTGAAAAGGATTTTTTTACCCAACACTGCTTTATTTTACTACTGCAAGTTTTTAAGCTTTTTCCAAAAACATAGAATGAATTTCCCACTGTTCTCCCCCATTGGTAGGCACTGCTTCTCTTCTAAAAGCTTGTCCCTCCACCTTTTCTCTATTTACTGCTTTGTTTTGAAGTAGTACTCAAGTTTAGCCTGTAGTGATGGGTCTTGTATTTCATGTTCAAGTAACTAAAACGTTGTTACTTGCATACCTGCCAAAGGAATTGTTATAAGCACTGATCTTTGCAATCAAATTACTCCAGTGTAATTTTTGAGGCAGTTTCTTCTCTAACAAGTGTTTGAATGCTTGGTAAGCAACATAATAGACTTCATCCTGGATGTCTGAAGACAGCCATGAACTCTGCCCTTTAATTGAAGGTTAGTTGATGTTTTTCATTATGTACAGAGTATGTTTTTGTTGGGAATGTTGACAGTTGATGGCTTGATAGGCCTAGCTTTTCAGACATAATGCTTTTTCCAGATATATATGTGTTTTTTAACATGTGAATTTCTTTTTCTATTAAGGGCAACTATGGGAGCAGGGACACAAGCCCATAAGGGTCTCTGTAGACTTTTTTGTAGAGGTGAATGTGTTCAATTTTTTTAACCAAAGACTAAGACAAGACAGCATAATCTTTTACATGTGCTACAAAGTAGTAGCAAAACACAAAGGTGCAAAGATAAACTTGTTTGGTTTTCTGAAGCTTCCCTAGCCAAATTATTGGTATGTAAGAGGTGGGAGATTGAATAACCTAATGTTTATCAACCCATGTCCTATATAGTGCTACTATGTGTAATGAAAGTAAGTGTATATATGTAAGCAAGTATTCAAAACAAGAAATGGTTTCTTATCTTAAGGTAAGCGTGTGAATTCCATAACTATTCCTGTTTTCTAACTACTATGGGACAAATACCTGCTGAAGAAGGAACCCAAAAACCATAATCCCACCAGTACGTCCCTGAACTCATAGGCAGAAATGACTACAAAGAATCTGGGTTACCGTATGTGTTCCAGCAATGGAGCATAGACAGGTTACACGTTTTACAAGTGTGTATTAAGTAAGCATTTTTCTCCTTGATTTAGTGTTATGGTCTTCTGTATCTTTTCTTAATTGAATACCTGCATTTGGCATCAATGTATATTTAGAACAATGTCTTTTAGCATATTGTAGGTGGGAGCTCAAATATGTTAACACAACAGACTCTCTTAAAATAACGTTCCCACACTCTCAAGGGTTGCCAGCTGCTGCTCTGTTAAGGTGTGCAATGAACAGTCTAAATTTAGAATAAATTTCATATGGATGTAGAGATATTTATATCTACATGGGGAAGTGTGTGTATTTGGCTATGTATATTGTTCCAAGAATCTGAAATAGTGTTTTACTGTGAAGCTCTATTAGGAGCTAGTATCTTGAGTAGTTAACTGGGCTAAAGGTAATATGATAGAGAATGTTTCTGTTTAAACATATAAATATGTATTATGGTAAACAATTTTTAAATATTAAGGAAAGCTGTAGTTGTTCCTTAACCAAATATAGTAGCAAAGTTTTAGTGTGCCAGCAGGATGTACAGTATAAGCTCATATGTAAAAGGTATTGCTCCTTTCTTAATAAGCAGTACCTATTACTGGGTGACAGTTCCTTCTATACCCAGTTTCTCAGTTTCTGTCCTTGAATGCAGGATAAGTAGGAAGTTTAATTCTTTCGGGGAATTGGCATGCTCTGTGGTACACTTCCTTATACTTGTCCTAGGCACTTTGTGCATTATGTGCTGGGAGGGTGAAAAATACCAGTTCTTTTGGTGAGTTCTTTAACCTTGTATGCAGTTAAAAATGGCAGGAGTTTAGTTTGAGTACAACAGTCCATTGTAGCTCACTCTAATTATGCCCTCTAGAGAGAGAGAAAGTGGTATAACATAAAATATATGTCTTTGGAGGATAAAAATCAAGGCTTCAATATCTCCCGATTCAAATTTTAAAACACTTTTCTGTAACTTGAAAATTACCCCAAAACACTGGTAAGAATAACAAGCAAAACTTCACGTGTACAGAACCCACTAGCGGGAAAGGAAAGAGTATGGGAAAGACAATACATTCCACACAAAGAATGTATTTAAGGTTGGATAATGTTGCACATGTTCTCTGTAGCTTATTAATAAACACATCATGGAATTGCCAATTGAAGAAAAGTGGCAAACACACAAAAGCTGTTACAGGTATGCAAAAAGCTCTGTATATGCTTAGGAAAGATGAAAACTGGGAATTGGCTTAGATGAGACTGGAGTTGTTATAAGCTGTTTTTGAAGAGGGGATAGGGAATAGACAGGTGAGCTATATTTTAGTCCTAGTGTTCCTCTTATTGTTACCTGATCAGAAAGTAACTCCCGAAACACATGAAGTATGTTTAAAGAGGAGACATTGCTTTATTCTGCGCAGGGTGCAAGGTGGAAGATTTCCACAAATCGAGCATACCTACTGAGGTTTTCAGTCCATGCTTACACACTGCAGTTAAAACACCATGCCTACCTCATACCTATGTTCTGCCAAACTATTGCATATTCATTATGTTGAGTAAGCATGATGTGTTGTTCTCTTGAGCAATCATCCAAGAGTCTTCTACACCTGCATGGGGGTCTCTTGTGGTCTTCGGTGGTCGTTTGGAGAAGAATAGCCCTCCTTCTTTTATCCTTCTATGGTTATGCGTCATCTGAGGATACCAGGGTCTTTGTTCTCTTACCAACCCCTTGTTTAGAAAGTCTGAGACTGAAAGATCCATTATCTGATGCCTTGACTATTATCCAAACACTCCTTAAGCATCCTCTATTGTAAGCAAAATCTTAAACTAGGTAAATTTACCTTGAGTACACATAAACAGTCCTTGAATAGCAAGCATAGCACACTTCTAATGTTGTAGTGTTTTTATTTTTTTTCTTTAAGCTAACACTGGGGCCTTATTTGTTAATCAGTCTTTTGAAGGCCTGAGGCAACATTATGGCTGTAGAGTACTGTTTGCTAGAGTGTCAATGTGTCTGAAATACTGGTTATATTTAACTATTTAACTTAAACACCCCCCCACCCCCCCACCCCCCCCTTCACTGTGGCTTTAGCCCCAGGTAATGCTGACAGTAACCTTCCCACCCAGGGCCTGCTGACATCCTGGCTACTGTTAGAGGAAAAAAAGAGCATTTCTGGTTGAAAAAGCAGTGATTTGTCTCCTTTCTTATAAATTTTGTCTATACTAGCATAGGTATCTGTGCCCGAAAACTGTCCCTAACAGCTTTCTTTCCCAAACTGATCTTTGCTGGAAATGCTTGTATGACTTCAAAGGATATTGGTGAAAGCTTCTATTGGGGATAACTACCTTGTCAAAGCTGACATGCTGCTATTTTACAATAGCCCTGTGAATGGCATGTGCGGGGAGGATAAATATGTACTATGCTTCATGTTCCATGTGGGCAAAATCTAGCCTACTGTGGTCTTTAATCTTCTCAAGTTGGGGGAAAGCTGTTGCATGACAGTTGTGTTGACAATAGAAGTATTAATGAACGGGCTGTAAAACATTTAGCAGCACAGACGTACTTGTCCATAAAGGCCTAGGAAACCGGAGGGAACCAGTGTGAGAACAATCTCTCCTTTTTCCACTAGAAAGCAGAATGTCCCACAAGGACGGTTAGCAAGCTCCATGCTGAGTTTGGCATCTGGTGACCTTTCCAGGTGTCTTTATCTTTGTTACAGGTGACACTGATTGAGCTGCTGAGGTTAGGATTTCAAAGTTGCCAAGGTGATGGAGCCACAGATTGTGGTTTGGTTGGGGTTTTTTTTATTGCACTAAAATTTCAGTTTAGGCTAAGATTCTTAAGTTAGGTAGAGGCCGCGTTTGTTAGTTTTCCAAACTTGGCACTGCAGCTGAGGCTGGACGTACCTTCCTGGGAACGTGTCCCAAACAGGCAATGTTCTTTGAGAGTGGTAGCTCCTGGCTAATCCATATGACAATTCTTGGTTTCAGGAGAGGTCTAAAGAGATGAGGGCCTCAAAACTCTCCTGGCTGTTCAACTTCATTTTGGTAATAAAAACAATAAAGGTAATGAGTAGGAAAGGAGCAAAAATTAATGTTCTTGTCTGGATGTGATTTCTGCTCTAAAAAAGGCTTGGAAAAAGTGTAGGGAAACACTTAAGTGTGCACTACATGGCAAGGTGCAGTAGAGCAGAGGTTTAGCAGATAGCCCTAGCAGTGGGCTGCACAGTCATTGCTGCTGTTAAGCTTAAAGTGCCGTGGATACAGCTGAGGCTTCCTGGAAAGAGACCAAGCAAGATAGCTGAAAATTCACAAGGAAAGGGAAGAAGTGAAAGTGTAAAACCAACCCTGCTACTCAAGGTGGGACAGATTTCACCTGCAGGGAGAAGGGAATTGGGGGGGGGAAAGGGGGTGGGACACCGAGATGAAGGTGGAAACACTCCCATGGCTGTACTATGAATGCTCATGAGAAAGGAGAACACCCCTTGACTGAGGTTTCTAGGTCAGGAAGTTAGGGTCCCTGTGTCCTCTACAGACAAGGAGAGAGGCTTTTTCCCTGACTAAAGGTGGCCTCCTCATTTAGAGACCTGAGGTAGATGTGTAAAGTGACATGAACCACTTGGCAGGAACCCCTGGTGTCCCCTAATGCCCTGTAGTTTATCCACATTTAGGCTTTGAGAATGTACTAGCTGGAAAACCACCTCTACCAATGCCTCTTTCCTTTCTTTTTCAGCTGGTAGGATCGAGGAAGAACTGAAGAAAAGCCTGAACTGGAGAAAATGTGCCAGAGTAGAAGGAACAGAAGGTGGAGAAAACTGGCACGTACTATCCTGACAGGAAAGCATGATACTGTGGGAGTAAGCATGAAGAAAATAGATATGGGATTCCAAAAGGAGCAAAGCACCTGAATTGGTTTAGTTCCAGAGAGATCTGAACATCAGATTCCTTTAGGCCTTGTGTACACATGCAAACTGACAGATACAGCTACTGGAGGGTAAACTGACACAGCAGATTGTTTCTGGAATAAAATAACTTCTATTCTCACAAAATGTGTTTGGGGGCGGCAGGGGCGGGAAACACCTGAGCAGGCATTGTAGTGCAGATGCATGTTAAGTCCTCTATATGAACAAGGCAACAGATCCTTTGAAAACCCTCTCATAAGTCTTCAGGGCAGGAAGGGATTCCAGAAAATATATTCCATAATTGAAAAGAGAAAGTAAATGAAAAATAGTCAATGAAAATGCTCAGTGAAAAAAATAACAGGAAGAAAATAACAAAAGGAGCTAAGTACTAATAGATTTTTATTTTTTTTTTACTCAATAGCCATATGATCTACATGAACTGATGTTGTTACAGTTGGATTGAACACTTTGCTCCTCTTATATGGAGCAAAGAATTGCAATGTATTGTTAATGTAATTAATTGCTTTAGCAAGCAGCTATTATTAATCTAGTTACAGTGATATCAGCACTTACTGTCCAAATTTTCCAATTATTGCTAATTCCCATTAATAATACAATTAAAACTATTATGTAGACTTTCTACCATCTCCCCCTCTTCTGCTGTGATGTTCACCTATGTGCCTGTGGTCTGTGGTGGAGGGTCTTTCTTTCCTCAGATGGGATGGTGCAACTATTTCAGTGTCCAGGTTCTTCACCAGGTGATGTACTGATGTTGGTAGTGGGTGGTTTCTTGGGACAGCTTGATGCTATTTGTGCATGTTTCCAAGCAGCTGACTGCTAACACATCTTTCCAATTGGTCTACAAATTCAGTAATGTTAACAGGCTAGCAAAATCCATGATCATATATGGTATAATGATTTGGGGTAATAATTGGAGTTACGCAAAACTAATCTAAAGCTGAAAACAAATTCAACTGCTAGACAGTTCTGCCATTATAGCTAAAACAAATAGGACTACAGTCAACTGACTATTGACAATGGGCTGATACAGCTACCACCAAGCTAAAGAAGTTCAAGACCAGACAAGCGCCAACCATGTTTCTCAAACCCTTAAGCCTGTTATTGCCATGGTAATAAAAGGGCTGCGGCCTGCTAACAGCAATGGCCACGCTGTATTGACTGTGCTATGGGGCTATGATAGAAATAAGGCTCATTTCTGCAATGCCAAGCAGCGTGACACCATCCCAGCAATTCTTTCCATATGTCTCCCATGGCTTCCTACTGTGTGACAAGAGGAGTGGAGTATTGTTGTCCGCTTGAAAATGAGCACAGAAATACAATCGTGTTTTCTTTTAAATTAACAAGAACTCCAAGCTCAGCCAAGTCACCCTGGAGACTAAACCTATGTAATTTTATAGTACAAAGCTTTGTGTTTACTGCTAGGACAAAAGTGCTGGGGACATAAATCAGGAAAGATCCCCTTGTTTTCACTCTCTGCTGGTGTGAAAGCTACATTTCCCCCCAACCCCTAAGGGCTAGTGCTTTTACTGGGATGACAGAAAAGATTTGTTCTAAATCTTTTGTAAACTGAGAGAAAACACTTCCCAAATCTCTCAGCACGGCAAATAGAAGTTTCAAATAATAAGGAATTAAAAACTAGAAATGCATTTGGCTTTCCTGACTTCTTTTTAGCTATGCTAGACTATCAAAATGACATTATGTTACTATACAACATCACATGAATCCACTCCATTAGTAGAACCACTTCACTTTAAACATTTCAAAATTATTTTCCATGCAGTTTTCTTCTCCAGTAAGAATGTGCTATGAGAGGATCAGGCACAGATGTATTTCTCGCAGTGTTTCAGATGCAAGAATTAAATAGTGAGCACTAACTCTAGTGGAGGCTAGGACAGGGAGGCTGCTTCTGGAAGACCATGTTCCTGCTTGATGTTCATGGTTTGAGGGGGGTGGTGATACTGAAGAAGGTGGGAGAATCTCTTAAGGATAGCAAAATATGCTTTATTTCATTAAAGATTTTAACCATTTGAACTGTTTAGCTTATCCAGGGAGTGGAAATTTAAGTGTTGTATGCCAGTTCATCCCTGAGGGATGAGATCTGTTAATGCAGGGACCCTCAGTCTAGCAGCACAGGAGGGGTCAGTGCTTTGGACTGCAGGCTAGGCTAAAATCATATCGGAAGTGAAGTGTATGACTTCTAACAGAGTCAGTAAGCCAACTCCTATGCTCCAATGCGCTCAAATAAAGGGTGCTCCATGGCTGGAAATCTGTAAGATAGGCACTGTTCCCAGCTGGCTGTGGATTGCTGTGGGGGCTCTGGGCTGGATTTCTGTGGGGGTGGCATGGTTCAGAGCAGCCCCCGAGAGGCTGGGGGCTTGCAGCCAGGGTTCGCTCCACCTGGCAGGGCTTGTGTATGGGCAGTCTTCCCTGGGCCCCGTTCTGGTAAAGCTTTCCCCCCACCCCGGGCGCCAATTTAAAACCGCAAACAAACAAAAGCAGCAATAACAAAAAAAAAAACCCAACCCCTTGCCCCCCAAAACCTCCCAAAACCAAACCAACAAAACCGGGGATGAAAGCTGAGTTCAGATAACCGTCTTCGAGCATCCAAATAGGAGGAGTGACTTGCAAGCTGCTAGCATCTGTCCAAATGCAGTCTAGGGAGCCGAAGCCTGCTTTAGGCTCAGGTGCTCCGGCCCTTGTGAAAAACCAGTGCTTAAACGGCCATCCGGGAGCTGAACTTTGGGCAGCCCCGCTATTTATTTAAATCTTGACCCAAACGACTTGTTAATATGTAATTGCCAGGCTGATAAGCATTCCATGTCTTTGCTTGCTAATATTGCAGCAGTCACACAGGCTCCCAACCTGCCTGTGGTCCCTCCACGCTTTCCTGGTGAGGCCGGGAGAGGGCACATCTCCATAAGAGATTTCATTGCTGCTTAGCAGGGACAATTAGGATTTTCCTCTCCGGCTCATTCTGCTCACTCAGGACTTTGGTTTCTCGCTATGTAGTGCTGTGGGTCTTTTTGCCTTTCTTTCTTCACCTATTTGCTCGTCACGATGAATTTGCAGCCTAGCTGGAGACTGCCAGCTGTCCTGCTTTGTTACTTGGGAGGCAGGAGGTGTGGGCTTGTTGAATTCATACCATTTAGACTCAAAACTGTTAAGACGGAGCCACAAAGGAGTCCGTAGGACTCTCATCTGTTACTTCCCTGGGGGTTCCTTGGGGAGGATGTGCTATTATTCCTGTGATGCTTTCTATGAAAAAAAACCCAAAAAACCTGAACAAGACAGATTTTTCTAATCTTGAGAGTAGATTGGGGCTCACATCTGTCTTTTGTTTCTGATATATGAGATGTTATAGAAGCAATAAAATGTAGCAAGCATTCATTTAATCCATATTGAGGAGCAAATTTCCATGATTTGACAGAAACTAAACCCATTTAGCTTATCTTTACAAAGCAAAGTAAGGTAAGGTTGAAAACATGAAAACGTACCCTTTTAAGGATTTTATAAATAGACCATAATCTAGTTTTCAGTGGCACTGTGATACTCTAGAAAAGGGGCCCACAGCCTAAATTTTGAATGACAAACTGCACACTGTTCACCACTAGCTAATTAACACTGCTGGCAAATCTCAAACAGTTCCTAAAAGAACCAAAACATCTACCCACTGAATATGTATTTAAAAATATCCTGGGACAGAGTGACTTCATGCAGTGATTCCTGTGTGAGTAATAAGAGGCTCTTCATTGTTCACACTTCAATTGTTTTCTGCATATTCTTTTTTTCAAATCACCAATTCCTGCATGCTCTTTTGAGCTGTGGTAGCAGGCACCAAGAGAAGAATGCTGGATTTAAGGTGAGCCCCTGAAAACTGATGGTTCTCTGAAACTACTGCTGTTTTTCAAAGGCTGTTGTTGAAGTCTTGCATAAGCAAAGCTCTGCATTATATCAGGCCAGCAGAGCTTTTCTGAAAGCAGCTGATGAGAAAGGACGATTCAGCTTGCAAAGCTTCATGTTTAAGCAGGAATTAGCAAGGCTTGGAAGCAGTTTACAAACACACAAGCTCTTCCTGGTTGCTGCTATCAGAAGTCTTTTCTTAAAGCACCTCCTCCCCAACCCCAATAAATAGAGGGCTGGATTGGCGTAGCTGTGAAAATCCCCATTCCTGATGCTGCTGTTAAACTCCAGGCTGCTTATTTCATCTAGCCCCGTGTCTCATTAGCCCCCTTGCTGGAGTACTAACCCAGCCCCTTAGGCACGCTGAAAGCTGGGTAGCTGGAGCCAGGGCTCAGGGACACAACTTGCAAACCACTTTTCTTATCTGGATGAGGTTTTGACTGCAGTGCTAGTTAGTCCCAACAGCTTTATTCAGCAGAAGTAAGCCATGCTGAATAACCCACCAAAAGATGGTGGGACCAGTTTCCCTTCAGGGCACTTTTCCTTGGTAAAATATTGGCCAGTCAGGTTTAAACTGCTGGTTGTCTTTACTAGCTGTCCTGAGTCAAAAAAAATCTAGGTGCTTATCCGGCAATGGAGAGTCCTCGCTAACCACTTTGAAGCTCCTCCATTAACGTTAGCGGGTCAGCCAGAAGGAAAGCATGTGGACGCATGCATGGCACAAGACTGTCAGTCTTCAAGGTCTGAGCAGCCGATCCACCCACTGCCCATGCTCTGCTCACCCCATGCCCATACCCCAGAGACACAGTGCTGCCATGTCTCTCTTGCTGTGAGGTCCCGCGTGCCAGAGGCTGGGTGGCACCTACTACAAGGCAAGCAAGGGAAGAGCCACCTCCTAGGAGTTTCCATCCCTCGATGGCACGTGCTCCTGTCACCACCCTGCACCTTGCACCCTGTGTCGCCTGGACCACAACACCTGAGCTTTAGCTAGAGGAGGCCTCAACACAGAGAGGCTTGTGTGGCTGCAAAAGTCCCCTGCAGGGGAATTGCAAGCAGGACTTGTAGATACTAGAAAAGTCCACGGAGGCTCTTCATTCCCTCCGAACGCCAGTGGTGCCAGACTCCCACAGTGGTGGTGGTGAGTTCATTTGTTCAGTCCCTGCTCCATCGGGGAGCTGCTGTTGTGTTCTTCCCCAGTCTGGCTGCCTTTCCTGCCCACACGCTCACTTATGTGTTGCTGCAGAATTCAAAACAGAAGAATAGGCAGTGCCATACAGCTGCAGCCCTGGCTGTGCTGCCCCTGTCACGTCGCTCCATGTGGGGACACTCACCAGCCCAAAGTTTGACTCTGAGCTGCAGCCAGAGATTGTAACAAACTGGGGTCCATCACACACATTGCTACGGCACTGACCTCCATGCTGGCACCTCTTCCCTGGGATGTCAGTCCCAGATGCGAAGGACCGAGACCACCACTCACTCGTTAGAGAGGCTCTGGTTGCAGAAGAGGAGTTCCCACCATGCGGCATTGCAGCTCACAGCTCGCCCCTCTGACCCCTCATGCCTGTGCTTTGCTCACCACAGACTTCGCAAAGGCTTTTTTGAGCATGTAGGGTTCAGGAAAAGCCAGGGCAGCAGTGAGCCAGTCGTGCAAAAATAACAGGCACTCGGAGTTGCCTGGAGGAGTGAGTGTGCTTCAGATGGCCCACAGTCCTCTCCCACCTCACTGAGCCTTCTCTGCTGTCACCAGGCTCTTTGCTGAATCCACGGTCTCCAGCTGTGAAACTCCGGATTCAGATCACACCAGGATGATTGAATTGCTGATGGCACTTACTGAATATTAGGCACAAGCATTCATGTCTTCCTTAAACCAAGATGGATGGTGCAACTGAATGCAGTAGTGTGCATGGGAAATCACTGAAACTGTAAAATTCAATCTGGAATTCATCATTTTGTAGAAAGGCAAAAAAAGATTTTTCCCAGACTATCATTTTTGTTCTCTCCTCTGCCCTGGCTACTGCAGCAGTGGCTGAGCTATAAAAACTTGCACAGTGTGCGTAAATATCCCATGTTACTTTCCAAAAACTTGTCAGATTTCTTCTTGGATAGATTTTTTTACCTACTGTTATTGATTTCCACTGAAAACTAGGATATTTAACTGCCTCATGTTCACATGATAATGTTCACTGATGTGGTGTTGGGCCAGGTCATGTATGGTCCTTTTGAAATGGTCAGGCTTGTCTGATCCTAGGACATGTACAGGAGAAACCATGGGCATGGTGCCTCATGACTGGACACCACGTCAGCACAGAAGTCAGATAATACAGTATGAACATTAGTCTGCATAACAAGTCAGCTTCAATAGATATTTTAAATATAGTCCAGCTTCTCGCCAAACATGACTCCTTGGCATTTAAGAATTATTTTTTTTTAAAAGATTAACTTCAGGGGTAAACAATCACAGCCATTGGCCAGTCACAAGCCTGGCCAGATGTCAAAATGTAATCCTGTTGTGTCAGGATAAAGGCAGGGAGCTGTTTTGGAGCTTGCCTCCTGTCGTGCCTCCTTCTTCCCACAGCTGGGCTGTTAGGGATGGATCAGGTCTACCCTCTGCTGTCCAGGTGTTTTGTAGGCCCTCAGTGACCTCCTGGCTACCAAGAGCTGTGGCCTCCTCAGGCCACTGTCACCAGCATCATTCCTGTCTGGCTACTGCCTCTGTCCCTGCTTTAAGTCCACACCATGTCTGGGATGCTGGACGTGCTTCTGCCTCGCATTGCTTAATGGGGACCTGACTCTCTCTGGCTTCACCACCATCCTAGCAGTCCTTTGCTGCCTTTTACCCAGATGTGGACTATTTGCTTTGATGGTGCACTAGTCCAAACCTCATGCACACCCACTGGGAAACACCTTGGATGTGGCGGTGGAGGGTGGGTGTTTCCAGTGTGTCAATTCTCAACAATGTCTCTGACGCAAAGAAACCCAGTCTCCTGCCAGGACCAGCTGTGGTCATAGTGTTTGCTGCCTTCCTGTGGGATGTGGCCTGCCAAAGCGTGCAGAGCCATCCCGGTGCTTCCCGGGGGTGGGGGTCAGAGGTCCGGCTGGGGGTCAGAGGTCCAGCACAGTCGCAGAGTGGCTGCAAGGTTTGCAACATGCTACAGTGATGTCCTTCGGATTACTCTGCCCTTGTAGAGAGTTACTGGCCCAAACTAAAGAAACCCCTTGGCACTTGCTGTTGTCAAATCCAGCACCTACAGGGATAAACCACAACTTCTAACAGAAGGTAACATCACGCTGAGAGGAAAAGCCTTTGAGTCAGCAAGGAATGGGTCCACAGAGCCCCAGATAATTCAAGGCTATGTGGGTCTGTCGTTCAGGTGAGGCAGATCAATTTCCACACTGGCGGGAGGAAATACCACTTTAGAAGTTTATTAAACAACGTAGTGTTTGTAGATTATCAGGAAGCACAGAAAGATAGCACCCTGACAGGACACAGAGCACAGTTGTCCAACACAGCAGAGAGCAGCATTAACAAGACTGAGATGGGGTTGTTATCTAATCCAGATAGCTCAGACACCCCCCCCCCCAAATATCTTAAATGCCAGAAAAAAGATACCGTTTCCCAGAATTTTTTTTACATCTTGATCATCCAGCTAAGCAAGTAGCTGCCACCACCAGGGCAGGAGACACTGAATCTGTTGGAGTCGGTAAGCTACCCAGTGCCGGCTAGCTCTCATGGGACCAGTGCCTCAACTTCAGCATCTCACCATGACCTGGCATGGAGCTAGCACTGCCTCAGTTGTTAATGATGCTTTTCCCACTGGTGAGATTTTATTCACTGCTAATCCAAAAGGCATCTCCTAGTTTCTGCTTCCTCCTTTGTTTCTCAAGCATACTTCAGATCATTTGCAGTAGGAGCCCTAGTAATTCTTAAATTATTGCCTGTTTTACCTGTAAGAGTATTACCTGTCTGCCCTGGTGACATATGACAGGATTTTCTGGGGGATGATCACATCTCCTTGAAGATTGTTTTTTGTTTTGTTTTGTTTTTCTGCTCTGCCTGGAAGAAGTGAATGTTATCTTTGAAAACACAGACAATACCATGGTAAGCCTGTCAGTAAAAGGCTTCACGTAGTTTGGAAGCCTGGACCCCACAACTGGCTGTTGTATCTGGAGGGAGGAGAATTGAAGTTGGTGTAATTTCTGAGAAGCATCTGATCTCTGGAGACTGATAACGGAGCCTGCTGTGCCTGTACTGGTTAAGGAGGTTATACCACAGCTTTGTGTGTGTTTCTTCTCATGCTCCCTTCCTCAAGGGAGTTTGTATGGACATTCAATGTACAAATAACAAAAACCCACTGTGGGGGTGGGGTGGCTACTAGGTTTGTGTGTTGGTTTTAAACCACTATATTGTTTAGAAAGTCTTTTCACAAGGTTGTGCCTATGCTTTCCTATGCAATCATCCATGCTTCTCACCATCCTTCCTCTCCGTTACCTCCTTTTCATTTGCTACAGCTCTCCAGCTGGCTGACACCAAAGTGCAGGAGAATGAAACCCTGATCCTGGCTGGGACATCTTGAGGCTACCTTACCACAGATGATGACATTGATACTGATCAAAATACACACTTGGATAGGGTTACTGCCTGAAAAAAAAAGTACTTTTACACAGGAGTCACATAAGTGTTTCAAATCCTATACGGATTCTGGTGAAGTCCATTATCTTCCTCCTGGATTTCTGTCTTGCAAAAATCATACTTACTGCAGAAAAAAGAAAGAAAGCCACCTTGAATTATTATTTAGTAAAGACCTAAGAAATACTCTCCCTTATAGACAGTAGGCTTCCTGCATGTTTAAAGCTATTGAATTGTGACTGAAGGGCAAACCCACTAAAGCTTTGAATGGGTCATTAAAACTCACAGGATGTTCAGAAGCTCTTCAGAGGTTTGTGTTCCCTGCAGTGGAGATGCCATCTGCCTTCATTT
This sequence comes from Haliaeetus albicilla, assembly GCF_947461875.1. Lineage (NCBI taxonomy): Eukaryota > Metazoa > Chordata > Aves > Accipitriformes > Accipitridae > Haliaeetus > Haliaeetus albicilla. The sequence goes on from NC_091488.1 coordinate 17,354,138, forward strand.
GCATTAACAATATGGCCTTTAATAAGTGTGCCTCTCACCTGCTGCCTCTGTAATGCACCCCAGTCCTTGGGAGATGCAGTTTTAGGGGAATCGGTCTGCCCATATAGGAACTGTGCTGGTTCACAGCAGCCAGCCAAGGGCCTGGCTCCACTAAAGCCAACAAGAATATTTCCCCCTTATTTTAACAAGAAAAGAATAGAGTAACATAAGCAAAATCTGTTGTGCTTTCAAGCCTCAGGATGCTATATTGGAAAAGTGATTTTCAGAGACCAAAGAAGGCATTTTCCTGTGGGAGTGGAAAAGAGCTTGTCTTTCATTCCATCATTTCTTCATCCATCTCCTATTTCTAAGTGAACAAGTTCCAAGTCATACTTCAGTCACAAAGCACTAGATGGGAGTAGTACATATCTGCACTCTGTTTTCTCTTCAGAAGTCTTTTGGAAGGGTAGAAAGGACACACAGAAGGAACTGAGGGCAGATTGGGTGCTACTGCCAGCTCTCATCCTTCATGACTTTCAAAAAAAGGAAAAGGAAAGAAAGAAAAGAAGAGCTTTGTGAGGGAGATTTTATCCAAACCCATGCATAGCTTGTATTAGGGTTTGCAGGAGGGTTCAAGAATTGCATGCAAACCTGGTTTCTTCTTGCACTACTGCGCTACTGGTTTGGCTTGTTTCTTTCAAGAGGGCTTGGTGGAGCCTCCATGTAAAAAGATAAGGGAAAACCCAGGCCTGTTCATTGTCCCCATCACTTGTGCTCTGTCCTGGTAAGAGCTGCCTGACAGAGAAAATGGTGATAGAGAAGCACCCCGGTTGGCATGGCTGAGAGGTTATTTTTAAGTTGTTCTGTGCCTTTCAGACTTTTATGCTGAGGATGGGACTTGAAAAAGTTGCAATGTGTGGAGGTACTAAATGGGGAGAAGAGAAATCTTACCTATATTTGTTGGTGTGCTTGGCTGCCTGCGTGTGTGTGCCTAGTCATGAGCACACTGCAGAAAGACAATCTGCAAACTGCCAAAATTTTCAAATATCCTGTGTGAAACTTGAATAAAACTTATCTGATTTTCAACAGCATTGAAAAGTGCAGTGCATTCATTTACTTCTCTCTGCTTCGCTGTGTTTCAGTTAACCTGTGTCTTTTGCTAACTTTAACCAAGATGGGTAAGTCTTGCTTTCCATTCAGGCTATTTCTATTTTCTCTTTCTGGTAACTTAGGTCAGTGTCATTTGAGGTGTCAGCTCTGAAGCTCTCCTTCTGCTTCCATTGAAACTAGTGGGAATATTGCCAGTGGTGGCAGGGGAAGGAAGATCAAACACTGAGTCTTTTGCTGAAGTGGACTTTGAAAATGCTCACTAACTCAATCATTTCATGCCCACTGGTTTCTAGCACAGTCGTAACTCCCTTCCTTCCTTCCTGGAGAAAAAGAAATGAGGACAGTGAGAGTTTCAATTAGATGTATTACAGATAAATTGGCATCTCACAGCAAAATAATTGTTTGCTGTGTCTCTGCTTTGTGTGGTAAGAAATCTTGGAGAAGAAATATACTGAAGCGTAGGAACCCGAGGAAATATGCAATGCTCACTGCCACGTGTCAGTCAGCAGGGAGATGACTGTGAGCTATCTTTTCCTCTGGGATTTTTTGTATATCACAGATGTCATGCTTTATCAGGCTGCTGGAATTTCTCCAAGCTGCAGGAAAGATGTCCTCCCTTGGATGTTTTCTTAGCAGAAGGGAGCACGTTCAAAACGTATAGCTTTCGGTTGGATGCTCCCTGAGGTTAGCTCCCTATCAGTAGGGAACAAGGAAATTTCCTTCCAGGCTGCTTGACATTTGTCTGCAGCAACCCCAGTGCCTGCCTCTGGAAGTGTAACAAGCAAGGGGTGGCTGCTTCACAGGGAGCTCCCTCACCAACACCGGAGTGGTGCGCAGGAAAGCCGGTGGCACTGCCTCATCACATGGCTTTGAGTCTCCTACAAGCTGGCATTTGAATGTGTTTCATGTGCACTGTGCCAGTCTTCGTGTGTGATTTTCTTTTTTTTTTTTTTTACTTATGGAGATGGGCTTGCCTGTCTGCCTGTTGATTTGTCTCTCCCTGCAGGAACTTTTGATGGGCATTTCAGCCAAGTTTCAGAAAGGAGTAAGAATCTCCAAGGTAACTGAGAGCTGTAAGCTTTGTGAGGAAAGTCATATACAGTGTCCTACTGAGGGAAAAGTGGGCAGAATTAAATCATTATACATTCTGGACTCATATAGCCTCAGAGGAACTGCAGCACATGACAGCTTTCATCTGGCACAGGTTTGATGGGCGACATGGAGCGGCTGGAGCTACTGCAGCATCAGCAAAGGGAGTGGGGATCAGGGACATCACTCTGTAGCTTTTATACTGTATGTTTGGTTTTATGGTGAGTGTCCTAATGTCTAACTGATTACCTTGGCTGGATGTGCTCTCATTGTCTTGTGGATGGGGCATAATAAGAAATTACATTCTTGGCAGTTTGGTTTAGATTCTGTCCAGCTTCACCTTACAGATGTCAGGGCGTGAGGTATTTATGCAGCTTTATGGCTCCAGAGTCATTATTCAGACTCAGCGGCCTGCTAATAATACTCATCCTTTTGCCTCTTTGTCCTCCAGAGGTTTTCTAGTATGCTGCAAAGGCAGGTGAAGGCATTTGAAGGTTCGGAACCAAAGACCTTGCTTGCACATGCCAGAGGGATGCTATAAGACCAGCGTGTCCTAAGCAGAAGGGAACAGCAGACTGAGTGAGCTGAGCCTCTGATTTCTCCTGGTAAAATCAAGGAAAGCTTTGCAGTTTACTTTGCTGGAGCCAGTACACAATCTTTGACCTGCCAACAATGAGACTGCGGTTTGGATGAGTGCAGCTGTGAGGCAGACCAGGCCAGGAGGCAGCTGTGCAATGCTTGCTGCCCCACCATCTCCCCCAGAGTGCCACCTAAGGCTGAGTGGCCTTTGAGTTCAGTGAAAACAGAAGCAATGCAGTTTTGCATCAGGCTTGACTGATCCAGGTGCACAGATGTGTCAACATCTTCCTTAAAGAAAGAAACCACACCACCTCCCACCGAAAAAGCAAGGGCCACAGGCATGGCTAGCAGTGAGGAAAGGTGGCTTTGTGCCTAGGGCACCACACAGGGAGGTAAGCTGAGGCCTGTTTCCAGGTACATTGCCAGGTTGCACTGTTGGCTTGTCCAAATCACTCTTTGTTCCCCGCTTGGGAAGCAGGGATAGAAGAAGACAGCTTTACGCCATGAGTGGAAGGGACCTCGGCTCTGGAGTGCTCACCAGGTGCTCCAGTGATGAACACCCTGGGAAGTCAGTCTGCCGGCAACTTCTTATGGTCACTGAGAGTGGTGTTTCCAACACAGGCAGTGCTGCAACAGCAGAAAAGAAATTCCCCGTTCTCCCCATTCAAGTCCAAAGCCTTTTGCCTAGTGCATCACATCACTTATCGGTGTGGCAAGGTAGTCTAAAGATTTTTATAAATCAAGCTGATTTAGTGACTGTATTTTCCGATGCCATCTCAGTTTTCATTCTAAAGGAAATCAGTAATTTTGTATTAAAAAAAAAAGAAACAGCCACCCATGCTCTAGAAATTTCCTTCAAGCTGAACTTGCTTTCATTTCCTCTTCAGGCTTGTAGCTCTGTATCTGTGCAGCCTTGTGTAATGCAAGTCGGCCCTCTTCACAAAGAGCAGTTATACCCTCTTGAAAGGGGCAACGGGGAACAGTCACCAGTTTTAAAGTTTCATATCTGTCTTTCTGGAAGATGTGAGGTTCCTGTTAGCTGCAGCAGCTGGTTTAATCAATAAGCTAAATAAACAACATTCATCTGGAAAGAGTTAGCAGTTCCATCGAGCAGAGGTGAGTGAAGAGCGGTGTGTTTAGTGCTGCTGTGTGAGCTGAAGTGTTCAGCGGAGACTTTGGGAGAACTTCCCTGACCCCATTTGTCCGTCTTGATTGCTCCTGTTGTTCATTTTCACTCATGCAGGCTCCAGCTGCTTCAAATATACAGTCTGTTTCTCTCTCTGTTTTGCACGTACAAGCCTGTAAATGCTTGTGTGCAGACACAGTTGCATGCACAGCCATAGATGTCCACAAGCATACACATGCTTCCCAATGCACCCACAGACACATGCAGGCGTGTTTTCTCTCTTAGTATTAATATAGATCCTATGCACAGCGATTGCTCTTAGCTCATGCTGGAAGCAGTGAGGTTAGCCTTAGCTGGAGACAGCCATGCTATGGGTGGGATGGCTCTATACGTACAGTATCTTCCCTACTAATAGGCAAAAGGAACATCAAATAATGCCTATAAGGAGTGAGGGCCACTCCCCTCATCTGGTATGGAGGTGGCAGGAAGAACCTGTCCTCAAAAGCTTGCCCAGGTGGAGAAACTTGCTATGACACCTGTCTGTCAGGTGTTAATAACACATAGCAATTTTTCTTTTAAAAAGCCTGATAATACATGACTGGTCATGAATTTCACAGAGCAAATGTCTAATTGCCAGCTTAATCTTTGGTGTGCTTGATTGAGGCAACAGGGCTGCTAGCACCATGTATCCTCACCACAAAAACACCTATCTGCCTATTTTACCTGTCCTTGAGCTGCTTAGCTATAAATTAGGAGGGGAATGCACCTCTAGATATGAAACTGCCTGGCTCTGCGTAGAACTGCAAGAGGCATTTGTATCCCACCCCCAAGACAAGGAACAGATGTGGAGCAGGGCTAGCGAGAAGTGACGCAGAGCAGAGGATGGCACATCTAAGAGCAGGCAGTGCTGGGATCCACCACTCCTGAGTGTTGCAGGGACTCCCAAGTACGAGAGGCTATAGGGTCAGCCCAGCTCAGCCAGGCAAAGAGTTTCCTTTCCTTGTCTTGGCTTCCTTCTCCACCTGCTCCCTGCCATGTCAGCCTTCCTCTCCTTTGCACTCACTTTGGCAGGTGAGCGAGTCACTTAAGTGGGTCATGAACTTGGGGAAAAAAAGCTTGCTGCTTTGCTCTCTTCTGCTGTACTGCTGAGTTTGAATCTGATGACTGCCTGACCAGCTCAGCTCAGCTGAGTGCCAGGGCTACCTGAAGTGCAGCAACCAGAGAGAATGGCCTGGGGCAGGAAGGGAGGAGGAAGATGGTAGAGGAGGGCTGGGACCTACTCCCTTAGGTGGAGGGGAACTGCCGAACTGTGCAGCTCTGCTCAGGTATTGCCATAATGTGCTCCCAGACTAAAAAATGGGAAGATAAAAAAGGGGAATCTTTTTTGCCAGACAAAAGCTAACAGCCCTGAGAGGTATCAAAGAGGAACCCAGTCCTTCTGTTTTATCTTTAAACAAACCTGCTAAAGTTAACCCCAATGGCAGGAGGATGAGGCTAATCTTGGCAAGACTATCTCAAAGCAAAGCTAACGCACCTCAAATAGCTTTGATGGGGTTTCACTTTTGGCTAGCCCGTATGGCCTGGTTATATTGAAGTAAACAGCACATCAGCACATCCTTTAGCAATGAAGAAAACGTCTTGTTAGCTTCAGCTGCCTCCTTTTCATGTCTCTTGGAAACCATGCTGTTGTGTCCCATGACTGCTAGTCCTTGTGACACATGCAAGGCTAATATTTTTAGCATAATTTAAACAGAACTTTTTTCATTCAATTAATAAATTAAATCTAGTAAACCCAATTTATGTCCTCCAGGAGAAAACAAACCCCTATTTATTGTACAAGTACCAGGGCTATTTCCCAAATGTTAAATAAAACCTAAAGGGATTATCACATAGCCTTTGCTGAGAATTATAGACCCCATACTAAAGAAAGGCAAAAATAGCCATCCCAGAGGAGAAAAGGGGAACAAAATGGGAGCAAAACCCAAATAGTTTCATGGTTTTGTAACAAGCAAGGTAGTGATCTCAATCTGCAGCATTTCCATGTATGAAATGTCCCTGGGAAGTCAGCAGGACTAGTCTTGTAAGTAAAGACTTGCCCATTTGGAGAAAATAACTGGAATAGCAAGTGTCACATTAGCTGTCCCACACAGCTATCTTGGAATAACCACTTTGGGTGAGGACTCTTGTTGAATAGAAATGATTTTATTCCAGAATAGTGACATCTCTCTGGAAATGCACTAATTCTTTTATAACTGTATCTGTTCTGCCATCGATATTTTTGTTAGTTTTCCTGTGCAGGCAGGCCCAGCCTTTGCCATGTGAGCCCCTGCTAGCTAGGATGGAGCTGCCATTCTGGGCTCAAGCATTTTTTCCACTTGGTGCAGACAAAGGCAAGTTTTCTACCATTATTTTTAGGATTGCTTTTATAATGATGGAGGCTTTTATTCATGTTTTTTGTCCATGAATGTTCAGTAGTCTTTCCAGAGCTGTTTTTTTTTCTTTTTTTTCTAATTATTTCTAGACATTGATTGGAGATACTCCTTTCCTTTCATTTTTGCAATTATTACATACACAAACAGCTTTGACTCCGCTTGCATTTGATGTCTGTGCAGTACCATTTTTGCAGACCTTGAAACGAACGGAGGCCCCTCCATTCCCACAGTGAGCTCCACGAGGTGAGGACCCTGCCCTAGGTTCCCCGCCAGAGCCCTGTGAAGTATCTCCAGCTTGCAAAGGTTTCTTGAAGGAAAGACTTGGGCACATCAGGCTGCCTCCCACCTCTTTGGGGTCCAGCAGATGAGTTACGGGCTTCCTCATCAGCAGGTTCAGGCCTAGTTTTCAGTACCAGTCAAACTGAGGCTTGAAATGGCGTGTGAACCAAGATCCTAAGGCAAAAGCTTTGCAGAAGAATATTCAACAATCAAATACAGTATAATTTCAGTGCCAATAAATGCGCCACATGTGAATGTTTGTAACTATGAGTCAGAAAAACTGTCCAAATAGATGTCATCATTAGCTTCTGCTATCAGTAGAGGGTTCTCTAAGCATTCAGGTGTAATGTGAAGTCCTTGGGAAATAATAATTTGAACAAACCATAAGTCAACAAAAATCATACCAGATACTTGGATTGCATATCTGGGTATACCTTCACTAATTTTGCTACATATTTATACTTAGCTGAGATTTTTTTTTTCCATGTGAAGCAACTAAATTTATAGGAAAATAATAAGTATTTTGCAGACAAGTTCACCAGAAGGTGATGGGTAAAGACCATTTGCAATCTTAGCTAAAAGTGAATCAGAAAAATATTATGAACAGAAGGGTCATTGAAAGCCTGCACATTTGACAAACCTCTCTGCAGCATGATTTGTTTTGTTTTCAGTTTATGCCCAGGGGCTGAAAATCAAACAGAAATGTCAAAGGTTCACCTAGTTCTTCAGTTTGCTTGTTTGTTTTGTTTTGTTTTTCAAATGCTAAAAGAAAGAGGGAATAGTTGTCAGAAAATGCTCTGTGAGCATATACAACCCTTTTCAGTCATATATTTTTCTTTCAGACATCTGAAGCTTTTCTTCCTGGTAGGATGTCATTAGCATATAATTAAGGTGCCAGATTTGTGACATTTTCCTGTATGCTTAATGAGGTGAGTTCTTGAGGTTTCTTGGGAGGTTTTTTCCCCCAAACTGAGGTCAAACAGTTAACTAGTCATTCCTTTCCTCCTTCTATTTATACACCATGCAAGGAGCAGGATGTAGTAACATTCTCTTGTGGTTCACCATAAGGAAAATATTCCATTTCTCTTTGGAGACAGTCCTCAACAGCCCCCACAGCAGTACTTCATTTATGGCTTTCTGGGGGAAACATCTCTGTGTGTCCTCCGTACTGGGCACAGCAGCAGAGGAAACCGCTGTCTGCCGGTAAAAGCCTTCCTCCCCTTTTCTCCTACCGCACACCTCTCCTTCCTGTCACACTATATCATAATTAATTTGAATATTAAAGCTGTTCCTCAAAGCAAATACTGTACTTTCTCCCAAAATCCATGACCTGACCCTAAAGACTGCAGTGGTGTGTGAGCCCTGTCCGGGAATTTAAGCCCATCCGCAGTGGTATCTAAACAGGAATGACACCAGCTTTGCAAGGGCACCTGAAATTTTTCACAGGTTTCTGTCAGAGATCTAGCAGGACTGTGTCTATGCCCTGGCCCTTCTCTAAGTGCCTCTGTGCCCAGGGCATGTAAACAAAAGAGCCCTGAAAGCCTCTGTAAAGGCTCCTCATACATAGGGTGCCTGGGGAGAGCAGGGGATGCTGCCGAGCAATCCAGCTGGAAAAGCAATTATGAGCTGCCTTCCCCAGCAAAGGAACTCACGGGCTGAGCCCCAGCCCCTCTTCAGCTGCAGACAAAGAGGAGAGAAAAGAGACTCTGTGAGTCCCAAATACCTTTTCACAGGTGAGGAGGAAACGTCCCACGGGTTTTGTTTTTCCTTTCGGGCTGTCAGCATCCCATCCCTTTGAAATCTTTGTGTTGGAGCGGCTGGTCTCCACCTCCACTCAGCACTGTGCAGGGGGCTTTTCTCTGGGAAGAACTGGGGGCAGGAAGAAGTAGAAAACACCACTGATTTTTAAAGAGAGACAACTTACCCTGGGAACAGCCGGGTGCCTCTTGAGATCACAGACTTCAGGCTACGCAGCACTTGAAGCTCTTCTGCTCTTTCCCTTCCAGGATGCTCCTTGAGGTCTGTATCCATCCCTTCCCCTTTATCTAAAGCCTGAGGCATTGCAAACAAGATCAGTTCTGACAGATAACATCCTTCTGGCTGGCTGGGACTCTGGGGTGTTGGCAAGGACACAGGATGGAGCTAGCTGTGTCCAAAGAAGGAGCAATTTGCTCTTGTTGAATTCTTGCTGAATTTCTTGTGAACAGTGCTGCCTGCAGGTGCCTTGACCCTGTTTTGGGGAAGGCTTTTCTGAATTGGAGAGAAGGTCTCCATCTTTTTGCTCGGCACTGATCTCTCAGCAGATCAACTTAATGGTCTCACCTTTTTGGTCAAATTCTGCCCTATGTTGCTTAGGAGGTGTCTTGGCAAACCTGTCTGCCTTGGTCTCTGAAGTCCTTCCCACATAGGCTCTGTCCTTTAGCCTTGATCCTTATGGAGTAAGAGAAACCCTTTGGGCTCCTGCGCAGGAACAGGAGGGGAGCAATGAAAGCTGAAAAGGATAGACCCCTCTGAAAATCATGTTGTTATTTAGAGGCACAAACAATGGCTTATAAAACTCATGCTGTACACCTAAGTTTCATAACGTTGACTTCTTCATACATAAAGCATGCCAAATCCAATATGACATAAGAAGGATTTTCAGTGGCAAGACAGCTGCTGGGAGAGGCTTAATCATTTCACACAACTTCTGTGGGTAACATGATGATGACATGTCCAGCAGGAGAGCATCTGGCTGACCATCATCAGCTACCTTCGCTGGAGGACAATATTTTATGACCAAACACAATGTCTGAGGAAGATGAGCCAGCATAGCAAGGAGTGCTCAGTGGCATCTGGCAGGTGATAGGAGCAGAGCATGACTGTGTTTTGCTCTTTTTGAAGAAAATGAGCAAGCAATCCAGGAAAGAAAACACACAACTCAAGGATACATTTTTGCAGATGATCTATTGCCTTCCTCATGAACGATGTGGAAATGGATTGTAATTTCCAAGATGAGGAACTATTACAAAAGATGATCTTGAAGTGTATCTAAAAGTAAGAATGTTTCAATTCAAACAATTCCAGGAGGAAACAGCAACGCAGTTCTCCTGGGTACATGTAGACAGTGCCAGTAATGGTTATATTATTTCTGGTTTTAGATACAGAATTGTAGATTGCCATCTTGAACAGGCAAGGAGAAAGCTAATCAAAGCACAGGCTTGAAGACACAAAAATCTAACAGGCTGCCATTATCCCTGCAAAATGCATTTCCTCTTCCAACCAGAGCACCTCAGAGCTTGCCAAGAGGGAATGGAAATTTCCCAGCTAAGGGCAACGATCACCCTTTGGTGGGTAACTTGTCAGCATTAGTCCCGATGTAGATTAGAATGTATAGATGTGCAATGTAGTAACCATATGTATAGACATCACTTGCTGCCTGGAAACACCCCCTTTTGTCAGCATAGTCTTTGTACCAAAGGCAACTGGCATGACAGCCAGTGCTCTTCCTAGCTTTGTGCCAGTTGTAAACTCTCTAGTCTGGCCAATATCCACATGTTGCTTCAGCATTTCATTTGGTTGAATTGCTGAGATCTGTCCTAATGCCTCTAGTAGGGTCAATGCACCTGGTTTTGGGGATGGTATCCTGTCCTGACACAACAGCAAACACTCTAGCAGTATCACCCCATTGCTACACAGCATCTGGCTTTTGACCTTAGTTACATGGTACTGACGCTTAAACCATCTTGCCACATTGGAACTTTTTACATTGTGTGATGAGAATAGCAGCTCATGAGCCAGGAGAAGGGCCGAAGGAGAGGGAACAGGGAGCCCCTATAAAAAAAAAAAAAAAATTGTAACTACTTAAAAAAGCAGTAAAGATGAGAGTCTGGGAGTCTGCAGAGAGAGCAGCAATAGGGAAGGAGAGTTTTGATTCCTCTCTGAGGGCTAGCACTGGAGTTTAGCATGCTCTGCTCCAGAGCCTGCTTTCCCTAGTCAGAGAGAGGCTGCAGTTCAAAGGTATTTGCTGGTTATGCAGCAATGTGCTTTGCAATGTCCCTGCCAGCTGTATTCCAGCTGTGCCTCCCAGGGGCAAAGCATGCTGTGACCCACTCAGGACCTGTTCTGGAGCAGGCATAGATGGGCCAACACCTGCACCCCTCTGACTTCACTGCATGGTCACCTTCACAGGTAGCCACCAGCCCAACTTGCCATGTTTAGCCACAGCCAAAACTCAGGCACCCAAGTCCCTTCCAGAAACTTGGTTTCAGCTTTTCTGTCCTCAGAACTTCAGATGTCCAGCTAAGGACCCCTGTGCGGCACATTGTCCATGTGCTTGGTAACCCTCATTAGTTCACAGAAACAAAGTGTGACGCTCATGGTTCACCATTTTCCTGTGGTAGAAGTGTGAAAATTGACATCCAAGTATCAGCCTTGCAATTGGTAAAGTTAAAGATATTACAATAGAACTGCTTTTCAGATCCATCAATTTTAAATAATTATGGGTTCATTTAGGAAATCATTCAATGGAGCACTGTGCATTGACTGGAGCAGTCATACTGGCTTGAACTTGTTGACTTGACCTTTCAGTCAGACAACAAAGAGCTTGTGTTGAATAGCTAGTCATTGTGTTCATCAGGGAAAATGATTTCTCCCTTACAAGTGCATACATATTTGTCTGTGTAGAGCTTGATGGAAGATTTAAAACAACTGCCCAGTTGCAAGCTTGATGGGCATATTCATAAGGAAAATGGTGCACATAAAATACCCAAACTAGCTCCAAACAGCTACTGGCTATTTAAGTTGAAATGACTATAGTAACTCTAGCATCACAAATATCCCTCTTGACAAAATTACCTTCTAAGTCTTACAAAACTGAAGGAGAGTAAGAAAATTTAGAGCATTTGTGTGTGAATGTGCAAAATGCCAGTTTTTAACCAGCTCTAATTTTTAGCTAATAGAGTTGTAAAGAAAATCTTGAAATACGGCTCAGAGAAACTCACTAAAAAATCTGTCAAGGCTTGTCGGAATCTGCAAACAGCCCTATACCGAGTCCGAGTCCTGGGCCTAAATCTCATGTTTAAGTGTATGTGGCGGTTAACTCTGGAACCTAACAATGAAAATGCAAATATTGGCACTTTTCACTCTTTCCCTGCTTCTCATTTTAGTGGAAACATCCAATGTACAGGCTCGTTCCAGGTATATTCTTAAGCTTTCACAGTCAAAAAATCTCAATCTTTCTCTTCCTGCTAGGCTAAACATAGAGCTCCCCTCTGTGTGGCTGTTTTCCATACAACATCCAGCAGCATGTTGAATACAAAACATGATGTGGGAACATTCAATTAATGCAATTAAGTAGGACACAGAATCATGTTTCACGCTAATCATTTCCATAATCCAACAAAAGCCTGCCCCATTTTTAATTTATCTGTAGTTGCCACGGAGTTTCCAGTCTACTGCACCAGAGCCATCCAAAATGTAGGTCAGGCTTGCCAAGTCCACTTCTGCATGAAACAAGCTGTGTTCTTCCCCAGGGGGCGGGTGCGCACATCCTTACTGCCTCTCCCGCTGCCAGGGTCTGGCCAGCCTCCTGCGGCTCTTCCTGCCGGCCGGTGGCTGCTTTACTCTGCTTTAGGGCTTAGGGATGGCTCCTTGATGCCTCGGGTGAGAAAACGAGTGGAAAGTTACATCCCCGTGGTGCACTGGCTGGGTTTTGGTTGCATCAGGCCTGTGAGGGTGGCCAGCTGTGTCCAAACCCAAGGCTGGTGGTACCATGCATTGGAGGGGGGTCCAGGTGACACAGTCGCAGTGAATCCAGTGCTCCCAGTCCGGCACTAGGCACAAGCACTGTTTCCGTGGTGGGAATGGGGAAGGGCCATGGCAAGCGATCCTCCCAAAGGCTTGAGCACTTGTTAAAATTATAACTCCATATGGTCTAAAATGGCTCCTGGGAGCAGGGCGAGTCATTGTGGGGGTGAGGGCTCCTCCCCAGCCTCACTGCTGTTATCAAAGAAAGACTGGGAGGTGGAGAGGAAAAGGCCAAGGGCAGGCAAGCCCAAGCACACCAGGGAGGCAGCTGTGTTTTGGACAGACTCGGTGGGAGCAAGCTCAGAGGCTGGGGAAGCAGCCAAGAAAGAAGGAGGCTACAATACCCAAAGGCATTACGTATGGGGTGTGTGAGTTGGCTTTCGTCACCACAACAGGCAGCTTGGGCTTCTCTTAAGCTTTGGAGAAGGACAGGGAAATCCACGGTTATGCCAGGCCATCAGGAGAGCCTGTGTTAATTCACCAGAACTAATACCTGGTCTGAGGTTTCGGTTGCTCTGTCAAGAGTGACCCCACACCCCTTGCACTGTTCAGATTGCTGAGTGCAGCAAACCAGCTCAGGCGGTTCCACTGGTTCCAGGAGTCATTTCCTAGGCTTGAAAAAGGGAGGCTCACTCATGTTTTAATCCCTTTTCATGGAGCGAGGCATCTCCTACATCTGATGCAAACTGTAATAACTCCCTTGTGAATGACATCATGTCCACAGACACCTGTTTCCCAAGACAGGGTGTTATTAGGATGGATTTTTCTCACTGGTTGTGTAATACAAATTAAACCAGAGTGATATGATAAGCATGGGTGCCTCAAAACTGATGTCAGCTCTGAGGCCTCAGCCCCACATTTTCCTAAAAGCTGCATTAATAAATTGGAGGCTTCCAAATTCCATCATGTACAGATATGATGTTGAGCTGCAAAACCCAAGTAAGACATATAGCTATAAGGAATCATTAGAAATGTCTCTCACATGGCTGGGGAACTTTATGAAGCACCCTAAAATTCCGTAAGGTACCTTTGTGGGGCAGATCTTTCCTCTTCTGACCCTTTTCTTGTCTCTGACTTACAAAAGTATTTGAGAAATGAGGACAGGAAAAAAATTCGTATGCAACTGTGAAATAATATATAATATAACACTAAATAGAGGGCCTCTGTTGATACTGCCAGTGCAGAGGCACATGTTAGCTAGAGGCAGTAACTCAAGAGGCACATGTGATTTCCCACTGTTGACCACCAAAGGAGAAGAGCAAACATTCTGTGAAGCTTCATTCTGCTGTAGATAAATCCAGCATTAGACACGTGCAATAGTCCAGTGTGTCCCTCAGATCACCAGCCAACACATCTTATGGACTTTCATGCATCCATGTCAAACTCCTACTTAAGACTGCCCCAGGGCTCATGCACTTCCCAAGACTGTGGTCAGCTTGATACAGCTTTGTCGGCTGCAAATCCCTGCTCTGGAAACTGCAGTTTTATGTAGTTCAGAACTGGATGGACATAAACTGCATTAGCTGTGCAACAGTCAAGTGCAATGTCAATGAGCTTCATATATTATGTGTGCAGTGTGGGGCAGCACGGTGGACACAATCCAATGGTCTAGGGCTTGTATTGCATGCTCCCAAGCTAACATTCAAATTGAAATCCTAAACTTGGCCTTTTGTTGTTTTTTTGGTTGGTAGGTTATATTAATTGTAAAGAGGAAGTCTTTTCCTGTCCTAAGCAGCAAGTGTAATTACTATTTTTGTTCATCACAGATGCTTAAACTGCCTAGAAAGCAGGATGTCTGAGCTATGGAATTTTTTTTAAAGTTGGCTTTGACCCCAAACCAGATCAAATTCAGAAATATTACCAATTTTCCACAATCTGTGGAATTCCAAGGAAGTTTAATTTCAAAACAACAGTCCCAAACAAAGTCTGTCCAGCGGCTCACAGTCCTATGAGATGAAATGAAAAACTTCAGGCACCAGGGTTTTTCAGAGAGCTCCGGAGAATCCCAGCTCACCCCCAGAGGTGTGAATGCCTGCAGCTGTGGTCCAGGCGGTACTGAAGATGTTATAATTTTCCTGTTAGCTGTTGTGGATTTCCAGGCTGCAAGCCCACAAGAACACCAGCTCCATGGCAATGTGCCATGAAGCTAACCCAGGTTCTTCCCTGTGTCCTGTGCATTGGGCTGGATAATAAGCTCACTGAAACTGCTTGTTTCGGACAAAATGTTCCTTATTCAGTGAGTCGGCAACATCACACAGTTTCCATTTTGAGCTCGGGCTGTTGAGCTGGCAAACTCTGTGCATCTGCACAGGTTGGGAGAGGCCAATGTGACAGACAGCTCTGAAGATGGTGCAGAAGGGAAAAAGAACGACAATAAAGACAGATGGGAGTTCAGGGAAAGTCCCAAGTTGAACAAGCAACTAATCTGACAGAAGCCATGTAGTGGTTGACTTGCTACACTTGTTCCATGTAGGTTGATGTGACATTGGAAGAAATACTGAGATTTTTCTTCTGCTAGAACTGTTCTGGCCTATTCATCACCTTCAGCTTTTGGTGTGGAGTGCTCAGGTTTGTCGAAAGAGAAAGTGCCCACACGTTGTCTCCTTTGCTGCCAAAGGCAGGACTCTGCAGCCTTGGAAATGCAGTAGTATGTTCAAGAGCCTCTGCTTCTAGACTTTCTAGCTGATGATTAAATGGGAGTGAACGACACTGGGAGCAGTTTCCAAGAACAAGTTGCTATTAATGAGCAATGCATTTTTCATATGATGTGCAGGGATCATAGAGAAGCTTCAGAAAGTTTGAGATTCCTTAGACTTACTCTGGAAATGGATCAGGGCTGTAAGGGTAAGTAGATTCATAACTGAAGGCACGTTTTTATTTTTAAACTCATTGCAAGTTCTTTCAAAAGTTTCTGGAACGAAATAATCCCATCTATTGGATCATCTAGAGCAGGCGAATAAATGACTAATGAGCCTTCACAGCCTTCTTTGCATCATTTCTAAGTATTGGAGAATTGATTGTAAAGTTCTCCATTGATGGTCTTGACTGCATAGAGGTTACAAATGCATCCTCAGGAACTGCTTTTCATTAAATAGCATGCCTTGTAGCAGATAGCCATTTACAGAGCAACAAAAAGGATGAAAAATGCTGTGGGTTATTCTTGTCCCTGAATACCCTTCATTTATAGGATATTTGAGTCATTTTTGCAGTGGCAAGAGCAATAGTGAGTCTAGCATGAACATCAGATGCAAAGCACGCACTGTAAATGTGGAAGTTGACTGCTTTCCCAGAATTTTGTTGACATCACAAAATTTTACACATGCATATATCTATGTCAATATCTATATAGAAGAGTGTGCATACATGTGTGCATACATGCCTCTATTGCTGCAATCCTATGCCTAATAAATCACTATGGCCCTATAAAATCCCAATTACTAATGTGTTTAAAATAAAATATGAATGTGTATTTATAACTATGTGTAATATTTTATATAACACTCAAGAACAGATGTCCAGGGAGCAGCAAAATTTTAATTAAGGCTTTTCATTGCTTTTCCTGAGAAGTCAAATCAAAATCCCACTGAAAGACAGGAGTGAGACATTAAAAAAACCCCACACAGTGACAAATGTTTACATGTATTTTATAACTTACTCTGCAAAGGACATCTGTGGCTCATCTAGTGTAAAAAAAGCCAAGACTATCTGGTATGAGGCTTTTTTCTACGTATGTTTCTGTAATGATCATGTCATGAGTAGTGTGAAAAAACCTTCAGTGTCCTGAATTTCTCTTAGCGTTTGTCACACAATTTATCAGCACTTTAATAAGAGGTATTTTAGAGCAGAGAAAGCTACCTCAGACAGCACCAGCAAGCTGTGTGCTACGGAAGCCACTAGTGCTGGCCTAGAAACCCAGTGTCCCCGAGTAACACTATCTGGAAGGGTAAGGCCACACTCCAGGCAGAGGTGCAGCAACTGCCTATAAAGACAGATCCAAACGAGCTTTAAAGTAGCAAGCGTGGGAGCTGGTAAGATGTGGCCATGACACCATGAACTGTGGAATGGCTTGTACAGCTGGGCCATTGCCCAGCGCTATAGGCAGGATTTGCAGTGATGCTGTTTGCACACTCTTGTGGAAGCTGGGATAGTTGGTTTAAAGCAGGCTACAAAAACATGGACATAACAGCAGAAATATGTTTGACCACTGGGTTGATGCATTTTTAAGTGTGTCTCTCAGCAGCTATAACTCTGCTGGCTGAGGTCCTCACAAGTTTTATTGAATTAAACCATCTTTGGACGGAAGAAAGTCTCATGCCTGGTTTACAAAGAGGTACCCAAAGGAAAAAAGATTCAGGTAGTTGCCCGGTGTCCCAAATGATGTCCCTGAGTACACTGGACACAGGTAATGCCTTCACCATAGTGCCAGCCTCTTGCCCCTGTGAGCTTACCAAGTCAGAGCAGAGGTGGGAAACAGTGGTCTCCTCTTGCACATAGAAAGGGAGCTTTTCCTGAGTTTAAAGGAATTACTGAGTTGGTCCTAGAAGCTGGAATAATGGTGTTTCCCAGAGATCAAACCTCCCCAGCACACCGTGCTGGAGGCCGTGCTTGGGGTCCTTCCTGCATGCTAGGACAACTCCCCTATCACTCTCACTTGAAAGTATGTGATGGGGGAAGTTATCTCCAGACCCTTGACACCTTTTCCCCCACACCGTACTCAAGAGTCTGGGAGCTCTCCTGGTTCCATGTGGCTGGGGAAGCCCTGCGGGACTGACACCGGAGACAGGACGCAGCAAAAGACAAACAACCAGACTGCTTCGGCGTGCTTTTTCCTTCCATATCGAAGCAGATCCAGACTGCCTCTGAGCTAGGCTCCTCAGGAGAGTCATCAGCCTGCTCAGAAAGGAGTGGTATAGCACAAGTATCATTTGTTTGCTGTCCTCCTAGTGTGATGACTACTGTGTGCTATCAGGAAACCATGCACTAGGAGATGTAAGTGCCTTCCTGTGCAGGATCTGTTTCTTCGAGCCTGTCTCCTCTTGGGCTGAACAGCGCTGATGTGGGTCAGACGCCACTGAGTTGGGTTGGCTCTGCAACTTCTCAGCCCTGATGGAAATGCATATAATAGATAACCTGGCAGGCATCCCCATCTAATCTGGCCCGGTGGAAAAAAGATAATATTTTTTCGCTCTGCTGTGTTCACTTGAAGGCTTTTTTAATGTAAACATTGATTTTGCCTGACTAATGTAAGTGGCCTAATTAAAGCCTGTTTCTGAATAGGTTTAGAGCTGCTGGTCATTCTATGCTACTCATAAAGCAGCACTGTGTTAAAATATTCTGCTTGATTCATTTCATTCAGTATCTCAAAGGAAACTTCACAGAAAAAGATGCTGTGAAATCAGTAGTAAGATGTTAACTCTTGATTCTAATTACTCTCTGTGGTTATATTTAAGCATTATTAGATATGATTAAGTGCACGATCAGTAGGCAGACCTGTTTTTATACATTGCACTTAATATTCAGAGAAGGCTGCTGTGATGCTTACCTCACAATGTGAGTAATGTGATGGAAATCATTTAACAGGTGAAAAAACATGCTGGTACATGAAACACTATCTGAAAAGGGCATTCAGTTCTTCCTTGGGTTCTTACTCATTAAACAACAAAAGGAAACCCACACAGATGAAGGCTGAACCATTCATTTGGAAGTTTTAAATTTCTTCCCTAAGGGAAGCTAAAGAATATTTTTAAAGTATATACTATCTACAGCAGTATAAATCCCTCTTTTTTGGCCTAAAACATTTGTTTCTATAGTACATCCTACATGCTAAATGCTTTGCAGATAGGTGCTTACTAATGTGAGGGAAGTTAACCTCACAGAACTTGTCTGGGACAGGAAAGGTTGTTACTCCCATTTTACAGGTAGCAACCCTGTTGAACAAAGAAGTTGAAGATTTCACTCAAGGTCATGCTGGAAATCTGCAGCGCAGGCAGGGAGCAGAACGCCGGTTCTCAAAGCAGAAATCCAGCAAAGCTCGAGCAGAGCACTGGTTCCCAAAGCAGAGATCCAGTGGAAGTTTAAAGTGCAAACTACATAGTTCAGAAGCATGAGCCAGGAAAACACCGAGAGATCTGCTAAGGTGTCTGAGGCACCATAGGACTATGAAGATGTGCTGTGGGACATGTTCTTCAAGGCTTTGGCTGCCTCTGGCCTGTCTCAAGGTCCCTGAAAACCAAAAAACTGCCACCTTTAAGCACACCACAGTGCCCTGAGGATGTGGATAGCATCCACTTCCAGGATGGCTGCACTTCAGCAGCTCCCTTGCGGGGCTCAGAGAGGGCATCCGTGGTGTTGCTCTTTCCAGTGAGATGAGAAAATATGGGTCCAGAGAATAAAGGAAACAGGTCAGTCCTGTCACCATACTGGAGCCAAGGTTTTGAATGCAGAGATCATGATCTGTATAGTTCTGGGCAAAGCAAACTTTTCTGCAAACTGTTATTTTTAAGTGGGACCTAAAGTCTTTCTTTTTTGTTTTTCCTTTTTTAACTTCTGCAGTGTTTACACCTGTTCTATGAAATGGGCTGCTTTATGAAATGGGCAACTTCCAGACTTGTGCACAACCAGCTTCCTTTCCAGACTCCCCTCCACTACTATTCCTCCTTCCTAACCTGGCAAGTTAAGTTTCTGAGACAAGAGTGCATCTAACTCATCACGCTGCCAAGCGAGCCTTTATCTTAACTACTAACAAGTTGACAAATACCTCCTGACATGCTATAGCTGTCGTCCATTCCAGACCACTTTCCTCTTTTCATAATTTTCTTATTGCTCTTTCTTTTCTTTAGTACATGTTCTGCTCTGAGAGTTGCAGTCATTCCTTGTTGGAGCTGTTTGTGTACCTGGAAATCATCTCTACGGCATGTTTGCAATCAGTCTATCACTTCCAAGATGCATGCAATACAGGGTGCATGTGCTGCAGTCAATTTGAACATGAACTATGGTGTTTTGTCTGGATTTACCAGACATTTGGCATCTTTGCAGGTTATCTGTGAAAATGATTGTCTTTCAGGCAGAGTTATTAGATCTGACAATGTACCAAAAATAAGTGACATCAGACATCATGAGGACTGTGAGAGACATAGTAACAACACATCCATGGTGACCAGATGTGTCTGCAAGGAATACGTATGGCCTTGCCTGCTTATCACCTCAGGCTTTGAAGAAATCATTGGTGCTGAAGTATTTCGTGTTTGTAGAGAGAGAGGCTTATAATTTCTCTGGCAGAAACAGGCCACGTTAATTCAGTGGGAAAAAAAGTCCCATGCCTAGAAATGTGAATGCTTGAAGAAAAGTGCGTTCAACCAGACCTGCACACAAGCCAGCATCCATCAACTGTCATCTTGGGCGGGAACATTAGACGATCTATGGCAAAATCCCTGCTTCCCCACTCGGATGTCCTATGCGCTCATTTCTGCGTCTTCTCCTCTGAGCCTTGCTGCTAGTTCTCCTCCCTGTGCAAGCAATGACTCCAAGACATACGTTCCATATTTGCATGGCTACAACTTTTCAAGTGCATGACACTTAACAAAGCAAAAAAAAAAAAAACAACCGGCAGATGGTCTAATAGGACAAAGCTGAATTTGAGGATTAACCAGACCATAATAAAAGCTGTCATTGCAGGTTGTCATCATTGGAGAGTTATTTATTAGCTCTAAACAAACAATGTTCCCTTCAGATACCAAATGTCAAATGTTTTAATATGTAGAAACCAAGTCTTCCTCTTCCAGCTGCTTCTATTCCGTCCTGCCAGCTGTACTGTCTCATCTCGAAGACCTGCCAAAGAGCCTAACATTAACATACCTTATTATGCACATTATTTTGCCAAAAGAGGCCAGATGAGGCCAAATCATTCTGATAATAAGCCCTGCTGTCATTAAATACTATTATGCATGCTACTGTTGATCCTAAAACTGTTGTGGAATATTAATGAGGACATCCTTGTCATTTGTTGCAAGTATTCTGAAGTAAATGAGTTTGGCACTTACTAGGTCTGTCCACGGTCTGAAGGGATCTGTTACTGTATTGATCACTTCTGTAACTCAGGAAAAAAATATGAAGTGGCTGGTATGCAAAAGATTTCCAACTCTGGGAAGATTTCTTTCTCCTTTAAAAACTATGCAGCTAAAGGAATAATGGTTTGGGGGTTTAATTTGGATCCTTGGCAGTAAAGAAAGGGAGGACAAAAGACGGAATTGCCTGAGGATGATCCAAATGTTTTATCCCTTTTTTGAAAACCTTTTTTAAGGTCAATTTGAAATGAAAATGTCATTGTGAAATGAGAAGCTGAAAATGCTATTGTGAAAATAGAAGCTGAAACATTTTAAATTCTCTGAATGCTCTTTTTTGACTTTTTTTTTTTTTTTTAACTGAAACAATGTATGATATTTTGACCTGAAGTTGTGAATAGCTTTGGTTAACCTAGAACTACATTTTTCTATTATTTTATTGCTTAGAAAAAAATAGTCACCTGCTCTAAGTGTTCTAACTTTTGGGGGAGAGTGCTTGACATTTATCTTGATGTTTTAAAGTTCCTTTGATCCAAGGTTTCAGTTATTACTGGAATCTTCTGATTTGTTTTCTTAAGTAATTTAGACTTTAAAAATGCAATTGTTTTTCCTTTTCCTGTCTGTTTTCTGCAAGTCTTTTGACAGTTTTTATGTAGCATGATTTCAACAGAGCAGTAACACACAAAAACAGTGGGAAAAAGTGCCATAAGCTCTCAATTGTAACATGACCATAAATTCAAGTCTTATATCTGTTACGGGTGGCCCCTTCTCAGATATCTAAAGGTTAAAGCCTCACTTGCTGTGATTAACTAGTCAGAATCTCAGCCAGCTGCATACCTTTTACCAGGGACCAGCAAAAGCAAAAGCAGAAAGTTATTGTGGTCATTTTTTTACTGTGCCACAGAAAGGGAGTAGAAAAGAACACCCAAAAGGGAAATATTTTTGACTCATAACATCTGGCTGGGAAGAGATTACATGCCTGTTGAAAAGAGAGTTTCTGCCCCTAGAGGTGCAAAACTTATTGTTTTAAGAATGTAGTGTTTCTCCTCTCACAAGAAAGTCTAAAAAAATACGCAGGAAAGAAAGATAGGGGGTCTGTACACCAGGGCACTCTGTCTACCAGGCATCAGAGGGTTTTGCTCTGGCCCTGCAGAGTGACTTGGGAGTTGCATTGCAGGCAGCAGGCTGCCCTTCCAGGCTGCAAGGACAGCAGGGGCTTTGAAGGGAAGCTTGCTGGTACACAGTGGTCCCAACATGTCTGTGTACAGCTGGTCCATGCTGGGGTAGCCCACACAATCTGGAAGGTGGAGCTCCCCGATAGCACTGGGCAGGGACCTTGAAGTAAAGTAAGGGTTGGGAGCAAATGGTATGGCTTGACAGACTGGCTTAAATTTCAGTGCCTCGTCTGGCGTGTAACCACTCAAAGTTCAGCTCAAATGCCAAGAACATAGACCCTGAGCAACATACCTATTCCTCTTGCCTGCACTCTATTATTGGTTTTTTTTCAACAGTAGCTGGTTTTGGTGTATTTGGTTCAGATTTCTCAGCTTTCAGTACTTGAGCAGCCACTACTATGGAAACTAACTTAGCATATTTTCCCTGATCCTTCTGCCAAGCTGTCACTTTAATTAATTTATTTCAGTTCATGCAGAGACTGCCCATCCCAGAAGCTATGCATGGGGCTGTTTCTGGGCTAGAATATTGACCTAATGTGCAGGATTGGACAAGTCAAGGTATATGTCTGCATTTCATGATCTCCTTTACATTCAGGAGTGAATGGGACAAAACTTACAGGGATATAGAATCGAGGCACAAAGGGGCTTTTAAGAGTCTCAGTGACTGTGCAACTCCCTGCTGCCATCATATTGATGTTCCAAATGGCCCTACAGAACATCTGCTTGCCATTGCTCTGCTTTGGCAATGCTGAGGGTCTTAATCATACTTTACTGCAAGCCTTTCCACATGTGTGCTTATATGCTTAGTCTAAGTGTGGTTATTCATATATTTTTGTAGCAGAAAAAGCAAAAGCTAGTGTTTTTCTTTTCTCATATAAACCCTTCTGCAGTTTAGTCTCCGTTCAGAGCTCAGGACCTGTTTTGACAGGAGTTGGCTCTTTTTAATCAAGTTTTTACTGCATTTATTTCACCATTGCTTGCATCACCTGGGAAAGCTGTGATCCCTCCCCAAAGCATGTGACTGCAGCAGTTGAAGTTGATGGGAGGGCGGAGGAGCAGAGAGCGAGTTTTATGAGCTGAGCGTGTGGGAGGCCCGCGCCGGCGGGAAAAGATCCTTCCAAGCACAATACCTGCGGGTGGCAATGGGAGAGAGGTGAGGGACCCGCTCTTCCCGCTCTGAGATCCTGGCTACTCCAGGGACATGTGGCTGCATTGTGCAGCAGTGTGGGTACAGTCTGAAGATGGGAGAGGCTTCGGGGCCACACGAGGCAGAGCTGGCACTGTAACTAACAGTCCCCTCTGGCAGACCCCCAGATGTGGGGCTTAGCCCATGTGAGGCTCATCTACTTTTTAGCTCCTTTGTGGCCCCTTGCTACCACAGATGGGCTTCTCTACTACCAAGAGGATCTTGGTTGCAGGTAGCTCAGGTGGACGCACAATAGCTCTACAGCAGTCTTGGTGCAGCTCTTGTTTTGGAAAGGCTGTGACCTCCTGCTCCTCTGTGGGGCAAGGAGATATGGTGAAACGTCCAACTTGTGGGAGGTGCTGCGAGAGCCAAGTGTGGGAGTGTATCATGCAGTCCCTGCAAGGCTGGGGCTGCCGGTGCAGCTAAGAAGCTGTGACAAGGTAAGCAGCCTGCCATCCCAGTGTTCCCTGCTGTTGTCCCTGTGGGAGCATGTTTCACGCAGACCCTCCAGGGTTGTCCTGATGGTGCCCTCCTGGGCAGCCCAGAAAATCTGACCTGGGCCACTGTGCCTTCCTACTCCCAGAACAGGGTCATCCCTGGGCAGGATGTGACCAGCAGGTTGAGGGAGGTGATTCTCCCCTTCTACTCTGCTCTCCTGAGACTCCACCTGGAGTACTGCGTTCAGCTCTGGGGCCCCCAACATAAGAAGGACATGGACCTGTTGGAGCGAGTCCAGGGGAGGGCCATGAAGGTGATCAGAGGGCTGGAGCACCTCTCCTATGAAGACAGGCTGAAAGAGTTGGGGTTGTTCAGCCTGGAGAAGAGAAGGCTCCAGGAAGACCTTACAGCAGCCTTCCAGTACCTAAAGGGGGCCTACACGAAAGCTGGAGAGGGACTTTTTACAAGGGCATATAGTGATAGGACAAGGGGTAATAGCTTTAAACTGAAAGGGGGTAGGTTTAGATTGGACATAAGGAAGAACTTTTTTACAATGAGGGTGGTGAGGCACCGGAACAGGTTGCTCAGAAAAGTTGTGGATGCCCCATTCCTGGAAGTGTTCAAGGTCAGGTTGGATGGGGCTTTGAGCAACCTGGTTGAGTGGAAGGTGTCCCTTCCCATGGCAGGGAGGTTGGAACTAGATGATCTTTAAGGTCCTTTCCAACCCAAACCATTCTATGGGTCTATGAGTTTATGACACCACTTTGCAGGTAGTCACAGTCTCTTCAAGCTTCGAAGCACATTAGTGATGCAGTAGCTCTCTGTGCAGGAGTACTGCCAGTGCCTGGGTACGTAGATACAGTAGGGCTCTCCCATGCATGTGTAGCTTTGCAGACTATCCAAATGGAGATAAATGCATTTGTCAGAGCAGCAATTTCTTCCCCAGCTGCTGGTGGGCCCAGAAGAGGCTGAGAAAACAGCCAGGGAGAAGAAGGCGGGAGAAGGGAAGCAGGAGGCAGATGCCAGGACTGCAGAGCTAACTCTGGAGAGAACTGTTTTGCAGGAGCATCTGTATTAGTGCAGTAGTGTCTAGGCTTCAGAAATGGACCTGACAGGTCAGAAGAGAGGAGTGCTGTGTGTCCAGAGTGACCGCAGCAGCTGGAGTGGGAAAGCTGCTTTCCTAGATATTTGTGGGGAGCTCACTCCCAAAAGGCAGGGGCAGAGCACCCATAGGAGAGCCCTCATTCCCTTAGAAAAACACTGAAGGTGCTTTAGGAAAATGATGTGGCAGTATATTAAGTGCTCTGTGAAAATCCCCTGAAGATCAATGCTCTGAAAGAGTGAGAATGAGTGTCTCAATTTAAGACTATAAGAGAAAAGAATGAGTCGTGCCATCTCCTATTCTTGTCATACCATTGTCCATTCACTAGTTAATTTAAAAAAAAATATTATTTTAATTGCATTCTTCTTTCATAACGTCTTGGATTGTGATGTAGGTATTATGGCCATACTATGACATGCTTACTTTTATAAGCACAAAGATGAGCTCTTGCTCATATAATATGCAAAATTTGCTGGTTTGGTCTACATATTTTATTTCAATTAACAATTTCAGCTGAAAAGATTGAAAATATAATCTTGTTTCCAACCAGCTATAAAGCTTACAAAAAATTGAAACTGACACACCATTTTGGTCAACATTCAAAGTTTTGGTTAAAAATACTACATTTTCATGATCATGTTGGGGAAAAAATACATTTTTTATTACATTTATTTAACATGTCAGTGTGACTGGCAGGTCATTTCTTTCTTTCTCAGGAGTTAATAGAACTGAAGGGGGTAATTAACAACCTAAAAACTGTCATAAAAAGTTGCTTTTTGCTTCTCTTTCTAATAATGACAATCAACCAACTTACTGAAAACTTTTCAGCTTGCATCCTTTGGATTCCATGATCTTCAATATATTTTTATGATCCAGGCCTCAAAAAAATGTCATCCAGAGGAAGCTGGAGAATTCCTCTTGACTTACTCCAAAATTAGCCAGAAAGATCAGATCAGAGCATCTCTCGAAGATGGCAGTGTTGCACATACACAGATGTCAGTATGGTGTAAAGCAGCACTCTTTTTGTTAATCCAGTCCTTCTGCTCAAAGAGAAAATTTGGGTGGGAGCACTTTTGGGACCATTCTGCAGAAGCTGAGCTGATGGCATTAGAATTGTGTGACAAGCTGGAAGAAATAAGGGTAAGAATTTTGCTTCAGCTAGCCTGCAGTCTAAAAAAATCCTGCCATAAACCAAGCACCTGCATTTTTTCAACAGACAAATGGCTATAGATTATAGCATACCTTACCAATGCACAGGACATGTGCTATTCCCCAGCTGTTGTAAAATGTATACCCCAGCTTTCAGAAAAGGATTTGTGGAAAGCCCATGTTAAAATAAAACCAGCAGATTCTTAGGTAATGCTTTCTGTCACCAAAAAGAAATAAACACAGAGCACATGCCTAAAATCAGAGTCAGAAAAAAGAGCCAAAGTGTTTTTAGATTGTCTGGGTTCCCAGCCTAAGTAAGGGAATGACTTTAATTAAATTTAGCCAAGCCTCAGCCATTCTTTCTGTGGTTGACTTCAGTTGTACATCTCACATCTTTGAACAGCTCTTCTCAATTGCACACAGGCAGCTTTGTTTATAGTGTAGGGAAGGATCAAATGGTTTCTATTGCGGGGGGAAGGGAGAGCAAAGGAAAGCATTTTTTTCTTAGTGATCCTTGCCTATAGAGGAAGCTTTATAACTTCACAAGAGAGGGTACAATATGCTCAGCATATGTCAGTCTTTCCTCCCAGTAAGAGAGATGAATCACCTGTTTTCTCTAGAAGGGAGATGTTTAAATCCTCTCTGTTCATTAGGAATAGGGAGCAGCTTTCTTCTTATTATAATGCATATTAGTAATAATCTCAGCAAGAATAGTAGCATATGCAGTTGAGGCTTCAGATTGGCCACTGATCCTGGCAGAAGGGATCTTGAGAAAAGGCCTGTTTTTCATGAATAATGCCAAGTACAGTGTTTGCAGGTCCAGTAATTCAATGCCCAGGGTAGGAATCCTGGTTCATTCTGCATGGGGTCACACTTCCTCCCTGAGGGCACTAACTATGTGGCTGGGAGCCCACTGCAGATTCTGGAAGAGGAACTGTGTCACCTCAGAGAAACAATTTGGCTCATAAACACATGAAATTAGGGCCCAGAGAGGAGTAAGACAGGCAGCACATCTTCCAGAGAAGTGGGTTTTAAAAAACACATACAGCAAAACGTGTATGTGCGGACTTCAGTCCACCCCTGTTCAAGTAGGCATTTCAATACAGTGTAATAGCAACAATTTGTGGGCTTAAGTCCTTGCTAAAAGCCAAGTTTCTGTCAGAAACTCCCCAGAATAAGTGTGGTTTGCAGATCAGGCTGCAAAGTTAAGGAAAACATTGCTGCGTAACCTCAAGAAGGACCATGGAGGCTCCACTGTAAATCTGATATTTGCAATTATTTCTGTGATGACAACACCCACCAGCCTTAGCTGGGACCTATTTGTGCTGGGGATGCTGCAAACAGGGGGTAAGAAGATGCTCCTTGCTCCAGAGAATTTGCAAGATAAGTGAAGGGCAGATGGAGCCCAAGGAAACCATAATATCGTGTCAACCTGAAATGATTTTTCTGGTGGATAGTTTGATTCTTTAGGCAATTTGTTGATTCTAACAAATTGCAAATATTTCAGAAGGCTACATACATCATTCTGTGGTACAGTCAGGAATTCCTCCAATCTTGTTTTACTGTTTGCTTTGAACCAACTTCTTTTAAAATTGTCATACAAAGGGGAACATAATTATTCTCTTGCCTGGCAAGAGCAGAGAGAAGTACTACTTTGAAAAGGCCAAATGATTTAAACTGTTTTCGCAATCAGCCTTTCTTAGTATATGAATTGATCAGTCACATGGGGGCAAATGTCTCACTTGTGCAGACAGTCATGCTTGCACTTAGGTGAAGGAGAACGCATAACCAAGGGTGGGTCAGACCCCTCAGAGCACAGGTTCGTCATTCATTTTGGTGTGAACAAGAAATAAAAACTAACCAAAAAGCACCCTCTGTACTCATTATCAGAGTTTGCTTCTGATCATTGGGCAGGGCAAGAAGTTGGGAGTTGAGTGCAAAAGAGAAATTGTTGCTCTAAACTCAGATTGAACTGAAATAGTTCAACAAATGAAAATTAGTAAAGTATCCTGGGAATTAAAGTATGGAAGGATTTATCTGGGAAGCAAGTAGTTAGAGAAAACTTTAAAGAAAGACCCTTGACTTCTTTAAATTTGTGATTTAAAGTGCCTC
Source organism: Haliaeetus albicilla (assembly GCF_947461875.1). Taxonomy (NCBI): domain Eukaryota; kingdom Metazoa; phylum Chordata; class Aves; order Accipitriformes; family Accipitridae; genus Haliaeetus; species Haliaeetus albicilla. The sequence continues at coordinate 17,381,741 of NC_091488.1, forward strand.
TTATTGTCTCTAACCCTATGATCCCTGCAACTAGAGATGGTTTGCTGGGGAAGGACCACATTTTACCAACCCCGTTCTGTGTAAGCCTTCCCCAAACACTTGTGAACAGCCACCCCTGGCAAGGTGAGCTAGTGGAGAGCCTATACGTATGGACGTACAGCTGCCCTTCTGCCCCATCCCAGAAATGTGAATGCTGTGGGTGTTGGGGCAGTACTTCTGATCACACTGCTTTCATGTATTAAAAGTCTATACACTTGCCCTGATAGCTTTTCTCTTGTTCATTTAATGATCAATTATTCAATGCCTAAGTGTTGATTAGACTGAAAACGTTCCTCAACTCTCAAAGTATTTCACTGTGCTTAGAAAAAAAAGAAAATAGACACCATTGGTCAATAAGATCTTTAGAATCAAGCTCCTACTGATACATTTATAACCATCTGTAGCACATACTGTTCATGTCAGCAACTTCTTATAATATCTACTAATCATTTTAATCCTTTGTAAAATATGCAAGGGAGTATCATGTACATAATGTGTGACCTAGATTGTTAAAGTGTTAGGAACTATGTTTCAATAGCTCTAAGATCTTAGGAAATCCATTTCCTACAAGCAGAAGAAAATAAATCTTTCCCCTGACTAATACCATCCTGTACCTCTGCCTGTCACTGAAACACTCCCTGTGGTGCCTTGGCCTGAATATTGTAGGTGGTAAATTTCTCGCAGCACCTTCAATCCTGCTTAAAGTTCTTCAGTGGTATAGAAATATTCCTTATTGATTTATGCAAAGTAAACATTCTAGCTTGTGTTAGAATAATTTGGAGGATTATTCTGGTTTTAAAAAATATTTCTTTTTGAAGTTGAAAAGTTTAATAGTAGCCCCAAGCACAACAGTTGCAGAAAAGCCTGAGGCTGAAACTGTACTGCCTTTGGATCTCAGATAGCCTATTTTATACACATGATGTTTTCCTTTCGCCAAGCTGGAGAGTTAATGTTATGCAAGTCTATTTTGGAATTAAATAAAACATTTTGCTTTTACAGCCTGACAGTTTATGGGCATTTAGGTAAATGCATAGGCAGCACTTCAGATTAATACCTTTATTATCAACCCAGATATTTTAGCTTTGAAAAGTAATCTGGCTGAAAGAGCTGGAAGAATCTCTTTTGGTGAGGTCTCTCTGGTCGCTGACTAGACAGTATTTAAAGAAGTTGTGGTGCATTTTTCAGTGAGGACAGGATAACCTCACCCCTCTGACCTGTATTTATTCCCTCCATAAAACAGACCCTAACGTTCAGGGCCCTGAACACTGCTAAGCACATAATGGCTGCTCTGTTTGCCGACAAAGTCACTGCCCTCTGCACTTCCAATTTGCACTTTATAAAGTGCTGCAGCACAGCGACTCATAAACCCCAGTTTTGGTGAAATTTGGGGTGGGAGGGGGGTAAGCCTCAAGCGCCATCAAGCTGTTGCACTTGAGCCATGCCCTGGGGTTTGTTGCAGGGAAGTTGCTCCCCTGCGGAGGTGAGGACACCCGCTGGGCCCTGGGCACTGGGGCCGGCAGCATGCCAGGCTGTGGTGGGAAGCCTGGATGTCTGCACAGTTGCTTGCCTCGCCTGCTGTTTTGGGGGGGATGGTTTGGTCGGTGGTTTCTCCACCGCGGTGCCTTCATGGAGAGGACATCAGATTTGGCCCTTTGTGCTGCCACCTCTGTGGTGACTGCCGCTGCAGCCCACCCCTGTCATGGTGGCTGGGATGGCCCGAAGAGGCCTCCACTGCTGCGCTGTGGCGCCTGAGCCTGGCTCCCTTCCTACTAGCCTCCCACTGCTGCTGGCTCCATCCAAGCCGAACGTGCCGCCTTGAAACCAACATGTCTTGTTTTGTCCTCACCTGCAGGAAAACCCAGCTTTGCCCCTGGGGTGGGTGAGCTTCCCCAGGGGCTGTCCACCCCATGCAGCCCCAGAGCCAAGCCAGCTCATCGGCCCCATGTTGGTTGCCTGTGGCCCCACTGCCACCCCAGCCAGCTTTGAGCCCATGGTGGGCAAGCAGTGCCCACTGTGTGGGGAGGAGCAGGGAAAAGCCCCCTTGGCCCCCTCTCCCGGGGGGAGAAGGGTGTGGGGCCAGCAAAGCCACCAGGCCCAGTCTGCCATTGCCTGTCACAGCGGAGGTTACCCGCCAGCTGCATTCAGGGAGGGGGACCAGCTTCACTGGCCTGCCCCTTTCTTTCCCCATGGCCAGGCACTCAGCCCCACAGTCTTGGGGGCAGGCACAGAGGAGAGGCAGTGCGGGGGCAAGGCCTTCAAAAGATGGTGCCTTGCCGGGTGCGTTGGTTGTGTGGTGCCTGCGTTCAGATCTTCTGCCTCCCTGAGCTGGAGTCAAGGTACAGCCAGACAGAGTGGCTGGAGAGGCAACTCCATGGCACCCCGGGCCGTGCAGCTGCCTGGCCCACACAGAGCGGTGATGAGCTCATTTCTACCCAGGCAGGGGCACACAACTCCCACAGTCCCCTCAAAGGTGCGTGCCCGGTGAGCTGGAGGCATCGTTACACGCTGCGTCGTGTCCCTGAAAGACCTAATAAGAGCAACTGGCAATTACGTAGCTTCCTTGGGGCCGTTTGAAATGAAAAAAGTTGGCTTATGCTAGCTGGATTCATAATAGATCAATTTTTTTGTTTAATGAAGCATTTGCATCTCCCCTGCCAGGGCTCTGGAGCCTGATCCAGAACACCCCCCCCCCCCGTGTCGGGCTTCCGCTCCCTGGGGAAGCCCCTTCCTGGCTGCCCACAGGGACACAGCAGCCGGCAGGCTGCTACAGCACCGTGCCATGCACGGCTGGGCTCGCTGGGTGGGCAGAAAAGGATTTGGGGTCAAGAAGAATGTGACAATTCTCGGAAATGCCTCTGCTGAAGCTATCACTATTTTCCAGGCACTGAACTCATGGACGAAAGGCCGGGAGCAGATCACTGCCGTGTCTGTGCCACAGTCAAAGGCAGCCTGTGTCTGATCTGCTACGACAGTGAATCCAGAGACAACTTTACACTAACCTGCCAGTCAACTGGCTTTTCTATTTCACAGAAAACCCTGAAATTTAAAAATGAGTTTTCATTCCAGATCAGTAATCAACTTAGAGTTTCACAACTGTCAGGGAATTTAGGTTGCTTAAAGATCTTTCTCAAGATTAATTTTGAGTTTATCTATGTAGCACAGTCAACATGATTTCCATCTTTTATTACAAGGAGGAATCTCAGAAGTATTCATTTAATGCTGGGTTGTTTGTTTAAAAAGTCACAGTTCGACTTTTTTAGACTTCTTCGATCACATTTCTTCTTCATGCAAAATTCATGGCATAATATTTTAAAACTCTGCATTGTACCCAGGTGTGTGACTCTCTGCAAATGAAAGTTCATGTGTTTCAATGTATAGGTAGTATTTTTGTGTATGGAAAATCAATTGAATTCCCTACAGACAGTTTCCAGATTTAACATCTATACTTACTATCTGTGGAGATAATACATTGGGAACAGAATATTCTGTAAAACAGAGTAGTACAGGGATGTGGTCTTAAGTCCTTAATCAGACAGAACTTCTGCTGATTGCAGAGTCTGGCTCTAGGCAAGCAAAGAGTATAATACACAGAAACCACGTTCTCAAAAATGTGCAAGTAGTTCTACAGGAATTATCAGGATTTACTACATGCATTTGCTCAAGCTGATAAAGGGCTACATTTTCAAACCCGACTTTTAAGTGCCAAAATCTTTTGTGTCTACTAATTCACTTTGTATGTACACACCAACATTTTATAGTGTTGTAGTTTCTCCTGCCTGCTATAAATCTCTTCAGAAGGGATCAAGTTATACACACTGCGAATACACAAAGCATATTGAAATCTTGGCCCAGCTAAAATGAGTGGGAGTTTTGCCTTTGGCTTCTGTAAGTCCAAGATTTTACCCATGAAGTTTAAAGAACAAGAGGATTTCTCTAGGCTTAAAAATGTTTTTCTTCTCCTTACTGGCATTTAGAGTTATAAAGAACTTTTGGATTTTTTTTTTTAAACATGATATCACATTGCTTCAATAGAAAGAAAAGGCAGTGCTCTAAAGTGAAAGAGAACAGAGTGCCTAGTCTACTAATGAATTGTAATTATCCTTTTATTCAATAGAAATTGCACTTAGCCCTGAGCCTAATGGGTTGCTGATTCTGAGAAGAAGCAGGTTCTGGGCAAATTTTGTACATTAGTACATGCAGAGTGATACCTATGTGTATACACAGATGCACAAAAAATGGCTTTCCAGTACATATCAACTTATTCATCTGACTTTTAGAGCAGCAGAACAAAACTAAAATGAAAGTTATGGTAATTTAGCTTTCCCACAAATTCCTTTCAGTCTGCTCCTTGTGTATTTTTGTCCATTTTTCCCTGTTTTCCATGCAGATGACCAGACTTGAAAATTCTTTATGTCAGTCCTCACCTTGGGAAGATGCTGAGATAAGTCCTCAGTCACTAGATTAGATGTCTTTGTCATCTGTGTACAGCTAAAAAACATTCAGGAAGATCACTCAACATAACTAATTTCTATGTTATGCTCATGCTGAATTCCTCTTACATGTCTAATTAATTGTATTTACTCTAGGAATATGTCTTCAACAGAAATTCAATTGAATTATTATGTAATTACACTGTCTGTCTGAGTACAAAAGTCTCTGCCTCAAGTTAGTCAGATTTGCAGATTGAATTAGCTAGCTTATCTCAGATGAGAGGCTAAAACAAGGTCATATCTAAATTCTGTTGAGCTCAGGAATCCACTGGGTTCACTGTGGTGGTAGAGGCAAGCTCACAAAGTGCTATTTGGTCTCCAGTTCCCTTTTACAGGCCGTTTCCCTGATGGGCCCAAGGGAAATGCAACTTCTCCCCTGTCGCTAGAGAGCTAGTGTAGAGCCACCCAGCTCAGTGTGGGACCTTGCGGCTGTGCTCCTGGGGTCTGGTAAGACCCAGCAGAGACTCATGTGCTCATATTGTGTTGGAGAGACATAGCCACACGCCAGAGGAAGGCATGGCTTCATTTTGGGGAGTACTTAAAACAAATGGAGTCTTGGCTGGCTAAGACCTGTGCTGCTTATACCAGAGCTGAATCTGACCATTCGTGTTTCAGATGTCCACATTCCACTAAATCCTTTGTTCTGTTACTAAAAATCCCTTGTTGCCAATTCAGATAGGTGCACTGCAGTCACAGCCATATTCATTTTGTTGCTAGTCCATCGGTACCTGTTGTGCTAGACCAAAAGAAATATTTCTAAGACCGTAAGTAGCCTCAGGAGTAATTTTTCTTGGAGACAGCGGCACTATTGGCTCCTTTCAAAGAGAACTCTGTAGTCCTCATTCCTCGTAAAACTGTCTGAAAACATTACCAGGGAGGGATGATCTGGCTGGATTTTGGAGAATGTTTTTATCTACTTCAGACACTTTGCAAGAGCGTTGGCAGAAAGGCCTTGCTGTGCCAGTGAAGATCAGTCCTTTTTCCTCCCTGTGGGAGGATGCTTTCTGTAACAGATAAGACACACATCACACATCAACAAAGTGGTGTGCCTCCTATTTTATTCCCTTTGTCCTTGAATTAACTCTCACAGAGAGGCTGCAACTACTTTGAAGGCTAGCCACTACAGGACTGTGACTTCCCAAGGCTGCATGCTCTGAAATTGAAGGAACTATTAATTTGCTCGTGATCAGCCCAGCCTAAATGGGAACTTGATTACTTACTGAGTTCTTAAAATAACCTTCTATATTTGCATTCCCTTTGCCTGCAGAGATCATTTGGGCCCATATGCAGCACTGATTGGTTTTAAGTTTCCATTTTGTTTTTAAGAACAAGAGGTCTCACATGCCCCCAAACTACCTCTTTCCTCTCCCTTCTTTCATTAAACCAACTGACAATTGACATGTTTAACTTTGTTAATTTTTAAAAAAATATCATAAAGTTCACAGGAGGTTTATGTGTGGAAAGACTCTCCTTTCCTCAGAGAGCCACCTGCACCAAAGCCATGTCAAAAACTTCCTGTAAGGAAGACATAACTAGAAGGGGGAGAGGAATTTTTCAATGACCCGTTCTGCATTAAAAGCAGCTTCACAGCTCTGCTTGGCTCTGCCAGCTTGCTGAGCTGGACTCTGCAAGGTCACAACTGTAGTGGGCTTGAAACGACTTCCATAGGGCCATTTCTATAGGCATATAGAGCTGGATGCAGCTGTTATGTGGATGGAGAGCGGGGGGCACTCAGGAGTTACGTGGCCGCTACCACATCACACAGTTGAAAGCATATGTGTGGTAGCAGATGTGGCTAATGGGATGGGACAGTTGGGCCCTCCTATTCAGCAAATCTCCCCCTGCTTGACTTCGTACACACCCTCTCTCTCCTGTGAGTGTGTGTAGCAATGATCCACTGAACTGAGGATATGAGCCTGGATTTCATCCCTGTTCCGAACATTGTCTGATGTGTGGTTGCATCCTACCATGAGGCATTTATGCTGTGTGCAGGTTTGCTCCAGAGACCGTCAGAGTCAATGGGAGACTTTCTAGCAATGTCTATGAGGTTTTAATCAGCCACAGGGTGAAAAGCAGAACTCGTGACCCAAAGGTTCTGCAGTGCCGTTGTCTCTGTTGGCAATGGCTATGTCAGCACAGAAAAACATACCTCGTTGCCTTACTCCAGTGGGTAACTCACTGCAGAACAGTGAAAGAGGAGACCACAGCTTTGTGCAGGACATCTAAATGGTGCGTTTTGTGCTTTGGCTGGGTCTTAAAGCACAGCCATGCCTGGAGTTTAATGCTGGTTTCTAGACAGCTAAGCAAAGGACAAATCCTTCCTCTGAATGACCTCCTCAGACTGGCATTTGAATCACACTGTAAAAAAAAAAAAGCCAGTTAAAATTTGCAGAGGAAAATGAAAATAAAAGTGTGATGTAATGTATGTGCTCACTGGGCTTACTTCTCCTTGAGTTTTCATCACAGCAGTTGGCAGCTCAGTGCAACACACAGCCTAGCAGGGCCTGTAGAGTCTGCATGCTGCACGTGCTATAGAAGCTAGCTTGGTGAAAGCAGTAGCACATGGAGACTATGATTTTCTTGGCTGCCCCTCCACTGTATTCAGCTCAACACCTGATTGTGGTTGTTCTACCTTTAATGTGTTATCGTTTCATAATACTCCCTGTCACACCCTATTTTGGACCTCGATGTATAGGCTCTCTATGTAGCATCTGTGCTCCTCCAGCAGAGAGCACATGCTTAGTCTCCTCTGACTCACTCTCCAAGCCTCATTGCTTGTGAGCAGCAAATGAGGTGGAATCCCAGACTTCTTGGCCGGTTTAAAGGGGCGATGTCCTGCTAGGCAGCAGAATCCTAGCAACTTTGAGATGAAGCAACATGAAGCAAGATACATAGTGTGCTCTTAGCTGTGGCATGTGGTAACAGCTGATATCACCTTCCCCAGGATGGGATTTAGTCACCCACGCTGGGTACAAAGCACTTGGAGAAATCCACTGTAAACAACCACAGAGGCTCAAAGATAATGAGAACATGGAGCTTTAGTACTCGAATGAGGATATGTCTTTGTCTCTCCCATGGTAAAAAAGGGCAGGGCAGAGAGTCAGCTGGCCAGCTTCCCTCCAAGGTACAGGACTGTGGCAATTGGGGAGACCTAGAGGTGTTGAAGGCTCTGGTGGCAGCTACACAGCCCTTGTTGCCAGAAGAAAAGGAGAGAGAGTACTGTGGTGACCAGGAACAGCATGGTGCTGAAAGCTTTGATTTTAGGAAGGCCAGGGTCACCACAGGACTTAAAGGTCCCAGCTGCTTCAAATTGCATCAGGCTGGAATTTAGCAAACAAATATGACAGAACAAAACATGCACATTTGCAAAGTATTAAGTGGTATCTATCTTCAGTGCAGGACTTGGCTTTGCTTTTACTTGCCATCACAGCTTTATTTTATAGGGCTCTGAAGCATGGGTGTGGGTTGCTTTTGAGAGTCCAGCTTCCCTGGTGTTTGAAATGTTAAAAATCTTCCAGTCTGCAAGCAGCAGTCCCATTCCTCCAGTTCACGATGCATTCCTTTTTTCTTCATCGTTGTGTAGCTATACATCTGGCTAAGCAGAGGATAAATTTCCACATCAAGACTACGCAAAAGCCTGTCATTACATGCCTGTGGAGATGACACAAGTGCATCGTTGCTATCCCAACACAGTGGCAGTGCAAACGCACAGGGACAGTACTGTGGACAGGGGGACTGCTTAAAGCACACAGAAAGGTTTTTTCAGGGACATAGAAAGTTGAGATGTTTGAGATTCAGGCACCGTTGCGTAAAAAAGAGCATGAGAAGAGCTAAAGACTGAGGCAAAAGATCCCGTTACTATTATTTCTAGTCATAGAGGAGCAAGGAGCTGGTTTGCCTTGCTCCTACAGAAGCATGCTCAGATCCAGAGCAGAGGAAGGGACTCTGAGGACCCCAAGCAAGAAGCAATGTGGGAGGTGCAGCAAAGGAGATTTCCCTTGCAGGGCTCTGGCCAGGGCCTGCTGAAGCTAATACAAGGTTGTCTGCCCTGGACTTTGGTGGGAGTTTCAGTCACTGAATTGTTAGAAACTAGTGAAGTCTGGTTCAGCCTCAAGTAGTTGGCTTTCAACTCACTGACGTTTTGTGGTGTTACCATCTCTTCTCCAGATCAGCTTCCAGGACTGCATTGCTGTTGCTGCTGAAAATGTTATTTTCCTCAAAACTAACAGCAGGGGTCAGAACGGATTTCTTAACATTCAAACCAAGATCCTCAGTTAACTTAAGAAAACCCACCCATTTAAAAAAATCCCAGTTAATCTCATCTTTTCATACGCCAAAAGATTTCAAACAAAACTAGTTATTATGGGTGTGAACCTGTTCCTTCGTATTAGCTAGAGACAACATTGAGACAATCTATTGTCTTTGATAGGTAGAAACTAAGTTCAAAACTACCTAAAACCTGTTCTCCCTCCATCTGGGAGAACCTGTATGAGAAATCTGTTTAGACGTCTGAACGGTGCATCCCCAGCAATTTCTTTTTTCCGATGGGAGAACAATCCCAGTTCAGATTGGAAATTCCTTATGCGAAGAGGAAGGAACTTTACAGGCTTGTTTTGAAACCCACAGCTTCTCTGTATTTCCCACTGCAGCTTGTAACCCGTTTACAACTGGAAAGGCTGAGAGCTAAAACCCAGGTAATTCAACAAGCAATTAAAAACAATTCCATGTGCTAAACGACTTGCAAAAGCGGGTTACTGTAGCTCCACTGAGTAGCGCATGTAGATTTTCATGCCCAGGGGGACATCACTGAGGTAATTGCCTTTCCATTTAGAATAAATATGTTTTATTCTTTGCTGCTTAACTTGGTGTTTTTAAAAGAACTATCGCCATTAGCGTGAGAAAAGAGACGCTGCTCTTCAGGCAAAAAAGCCTGAAAGTACTTGTTAAACGGGAATAGAACATCTGCCACTACATTAACTGTTTTGCAGCTGACTTTTTGTTGTTTTTTTTTCCAGTCTAAGCAGAGTTCACCTGCATAATTTCAGGACTCTGTGCACAATCCAGCATCTGCCAGTATTAGACTAAATATCTTATTTTTCATTCACCTAGCTCTGTTAAGCTCCTCTTCACAATTTTCCACCTAAATCATCATTCACAATCATGACTAACACTAAGTCATTTTTGTTGCCTGCATATGTTGCCATTTTACAGTTTGTGGGGAGTTTTTAGTCATTCATAATATTGGTTTGATTTGAATTAAATCTTTGTGAATGTGCATGTTTAAGTAACCTCCTTCACATCCAATTATTGAAGGAACAAATTGAAAGAAATAGCTATATGTTACCAGGCATTCCCTTCCAAAATGAAAACATATATACAAAGGGATGATGGGGTGCAGGGAGGAAAAAAGAAAGGTGAAGTCTTGGATATCTCTAAAAGGGGAATGGCAGAAAGATGGAAAGCATTCAAAGAGAAGGCAGTGAAAAAACACCAGATGCAGCTTGACTTAGCACTGGGAATATACCAGCTAGAAAGTCCTCTGAGGATATTTTTGATCTGAGAGTTGGCTGAAAGGAGCCTGAAAACTGTAAGCAAAGAAGTTGGCTTCTGCTGTAGGATTTCTACTGGATTCAGTGCAAAGGGGTTTTGTCCATCTTTTGTAAACAGGTTTTTGTCACAGATGCCCAATTCCACCATCAGTTTCTCTGCCTAATAGAAACAGCCAAAGGGGCCCTGATTGCAGCTAATGGCTTGGATCAGAAGGGCTAACGATATACTGAGCAAATTCTCATCTTGCTGTGGGAAATTTCATGGGCTCACTGAGGACAGGGCTGGAAGGGACCTCAAGAGGTCAATCTCACAGCTTAATTGCAAGATCAGTTGTACTTAACCCCTCCTGACAGATGTTACTTCAGCTTGTTCTCAAAAACTTTCCCTGCTGGATCTTCCCCAGCTTCCCAAAGGCAAGCTGGTCCAGAGCTTTGTCCAAAGCTCATTAGAAAGCTTTCCTCACAACTAACCTAAATCTTCCCTTGAGGCCATTAATTCTTCCTCTGTGCCCTTAGCCCATGAAAGAGCAGTTTATTCTTTCCTCTGTGCAGCTACCTTTTACGTATTTGGAGTTCCCTGACATCTTTCCCTTCATTTTTCTTTTCTTTAGCCTAAACATTTTCATTTCCTTCAACATTTCCTCACAGGTCTTGTTTCTTAGAAGAAATTTCAGCTCTCCTCTGAAATATTCTCCACCTCACACCCTGCTTGAAGAATTGTCCCTAAAACTAGAGAGAACAGACCAACCAACATCTTCACAACTAGACTTAGCAGAGTGAAATGTTTATTTTTGTTCATCTTATGCATGGCATTTCTGTCCGTACTGATAACCAAAAAGCCGATCGAAGAAACTAAGACTTGTTTTGGAGTTTTAGAAAGCAGGCATTCTTTATTGCAGAGCTGGATGCACAGGGGATAGTTCCACCTAGCGTGCATACCACAGCTTCAGCACAAACAGGTTATATAGAAAACTAATTGCATATTCATCAGATTAGTATACATATACATAAAAATGATTATAACTGATTGTCATAGTACTGCCGACATCCAATCACATGCAGTGAAGGATCCATTTGAGTCGAAGGGCTGCTTTTACGACCACCGACCCATTTGAAGTTCTTGTTGGCTGTCCTTGAAGTCTTTATTCTTGTCCTTTGATCTTGAAGCTTAATGCAGCTTCAATCACATGTGGTCAGTTTCAACATTGTTCTCATCTAGCGTACAGGAACATCTAGTCATAAGAGCAAAGAACTGCAAAACTTATGAGTAACTACCTCTACTAGTTAATTGCTTGGCTATACTTTTGTCTGTTGTTTCAATCATAGTGTTAGTGTAAGATTTCTAATAATTATTTACCAAATCTCACTTTTACAGTCACCTAGCAGCAAACCAGTTTCCATGGCTGGTACAAAACATTAAAACCATCAAAATATTTAGACATACCATAGAGGATGTATGGAAATATGCTATCAGTACCTCTCACCATTGGGTGCTTTCTTCTCAGCAGTTTGTCACTACTGATCCAAGTTCATCCTGTAATCATTAAACCACCCAACCTTTTTCTGCAAAACCGCTCCGCAACCGGTTGTTCTGTCCCGTATTTGTGTGGATGGTCCCTATGGACACACAGAGCAATGTTTGTCCCTACTGGATTGCAAGTAACGCTTTTCCGGACTGGGTCCCCAGCCAGAGAAGATTAATCTAAATTCTGTGCCAGTCTTTGAGATGGCTTACAGTCCTATACAGCTTCATAGTATCTGCGTAATTGTTAGGTGTCTTATCTATCTCATCCGCCATTAATGAAATTAGTGAATAGCATTGGCTCCAGGAGGCATCCCCAGGGAACCCAGCTCAGTACAGTCTCCCAGGTTGATAGTGAATGACTGAGAAATATTATTTCTTTATCTTTCCCTTCCTTCCTCTTTTTTGGAGCTGTGGGCAGATGACAAGGCCACTGTCTGAGCCCTGGCCTGAAGTTAAGCTGACTGAACAGGACATGGGAAACTGCTGGACAGGACATGAGAAATTGCTGGACCTGAGAGATAACAATGTGAGAAGCTGACAAAAGTTACAGATAGTAAGGGGTGGCTGGATTTTGCAGGTGGTTAAGGAGGTGTTAAGTGAGCAGTGGCCAGAAGTCACAGATAACTGGAGGGAAGCACTGGGGAATCTTTTGGGGAGTAAAATCTTGCAAGGCCAACAGAACATAGGTTACCGTATCCAGGAACACCATATAAAGACAATATTACCTAAGTATCAGTATCAGAAATATCAACTTTGGTACAGATCTAGCAAAACTGGGCCAAATGAAGAAAAAGTAGTTACGGGTGGGTTGCTTATTTGGAAAAAGCCTGGGGTGGGGAGGGGAAGGGAGAAACAAAGCACAGCAAAAAGAAGGATTAGTAGATGGGAAAAGGGAGAGTAAGATACATGAATCACACAATCAGGATTGCATGCCAAGCAGTCCAGAGCTTGATTAGAGCTCATGCAGGGCAATGTACCAGACCTGTTGCCCTGATCATACCATACAAGCCCAGCCTGCCTGTGTCGTCAGGACAACTGGGAGGAGGAGGGCTGCTTTCCCTGGCAAATCTGGGGAATATCCAAAGACAGATCAAGCATCCTGGTGTCACCAGGTCCATGCATGTGCCAAGTTTGATGGCATCACCATCTTTCCAACAACTTCTTAACACTTCTGCAGAGCTTTTATTTTAAAAATTGATCAGTTATTTGAGCCTGTTTACAGCATGACTCTACAAATAGCTGTGTCAATGCAGTAAGGGCATAGTGTGCTGATGCTCATGAGTAGAAATAAGAGGCCAGGAAAGGCACCTATTTAAGGCAGTATTGTCACTAAAGCCTCCATTCCATCAAACCTTGGCCCAAGAATAAAAGAAAACGATTTTACACTATAGCCTTCTCCTAGCCAAGATTCAGACCCTTCTGAGTGAAAAGTTATGTGTTCCTGCCTTTCATTTCCTTTCTCGCCTTTTATTCAGACATTTATTTATCATCCAAAACCAGAAACCTGGGGATTAACTTATTCCTTACAGTGTGCTTTTCTTCTTCCAGATCTTCTATATGACTAGGAGAGAATATTTGTCAGCTATTAGTTTGTCCCCATTCTATTTATATTTGCATTCTTTCTTTCTGTGATAGCTACTTCACTTCACCCTCTGACATTTTATTAGTCCAAAATGGGAAACTCAGGCCCCACTGACGTCAAAAGGAATTTAGCTATTGATTTCACTGAAAATGCAATTTCAAACAGTGACCCGACAGACTGCAAAAATCTATGCCCAGGGTCTCTGCATGCAGGGGGCTGTCACCCTCATCACACATCACTTTCATTTTCCTCTTATCCATCTCTAGATCCAGCTCAGAAATACTTATAAGAATCAGTAACAGACTGGAAAGATGTGAGCCTTGATATTAACTATCTGCTTATACTGTTTCTCTGATGTTGGCTTCAGTTTCCCATAACTGGGGGTCATGCTTTGCTGCCAAGTCACTGAGCAACTTCCTCTGTTTAAACAGAATATATAAGCCTTACTCTTTTCTAGAGTTCATGACTCTTTTGTAAAGTGTTTTATGATACAGTTGTTATAGAATCCACCATCACAGTAACAGCTACAGACAAGGCTTCACTGTGGGCCTGGCTTCAAGCCCATTTAATTGAATGGAAGTTTTTCCATTGCTATCAGTGGATACATACATCAAACTGCACCACACATCCCACCGTAATAACAATGCTGCAGTGTTTTGAGAGACATGTCTAGTCACTGTTTTTCTAGGGAAAAATCAGAGATCGTGAAACTAACCCTATGCAGAGGATCCACAAAAGGCTTGTGCACCGCTGAGGCCCTTAAAATACATTTTGAATGTGTTTTCATAGAGTCTTTGCACTGGTACTCAGCACAGGAACCGTGTTTAATCATCATGCATGAATTCACACAAAAGGCCCAAACTTCTTTTCTTTCCCTCTCATCCATCATTTTCAGAGGCTCTGTTCGTGTCAGATTTAATATTGACTGTTCAGTATTGAAAGGTGGAGCAACATGTGGAGTGTGATACATCCTTTTACCATGGTGTTAGCTCAGGTCGGCTCATAAAGTCATGGCCTTGTGGTAGTAGAGTAAAGCTGGGAAATGGACTCCAAAGGCCTCAAGACTGCAGGCACTTCTGCACTTCGGGGTAAGCACGGGGACATGTGCCCAGCATGTCTGTATCCTAAGTGCGACACAGCTTTAGCAGTTGCCTTTCTGCAGAGAAAACATTTCACTGTACTTCATGACGAAAGAAATACTGTATTTTTGCATGGCGTTGGTTTGCATATGTGCACCGTTTCCTTTGAGATTATGTTGGGTGGCATTTAACTCAGCAAGTGAAGCACCTACTGTGTAAAAGAGCATTTGGGAGATGGTGCCATTGGAGGCAATTAAAGAAAACGCTAAATCAGCACATTGTATCATATTTAATGGTGTCACATTAAAATCACAGTACCTTGTGAGGGATGTTGGAATTCAGAGCAGCTTTTTGATGTCATATTTTTAAGTCTCACAGAATACATTTATTATTAGAGGAAGGCATAATCTTGGTCTTAGATACTTGAGATGACTTAGCTGTTGAGTGACTGGATGATTCGATAGTGTTCTTGTCCATGGAGTTTAAGCTGAACACCTAGAGGCACTCAGACGAATCTTGTACTGCACTGTAGAGATTGCATTTTATAGAAACAACCTTAGTACATCCTCATACAAGCAGAGCTATTTTTCCCATTCCTTTCAGTTCAGATTCATCCTTTGCAGCCTGACTCCAAGAAGTGACCGATGCCAGATGCTGCAGAACAAGGACTGGACAATTTTAGAGCATGCTGGACAAGAGGAGAGCTTTTTCCCAGTATTAGTCTGAAGCACCAGTTGGCCTAACTTCTAAAGTATGTGGGGGAAGAAAAGGGGAGAGGCTGCACTTTCATAAATTACCCTTAATGTAGATCTGAAATGGCAATTTTTGTTTCCCATATGAATGCAGAGTTATTTTCTCTCCTATTAAAAATGATCATGAAAAAAATCGTTGTGAACCAAAGGTTTTAGGTCATTAAAAGGACAGAAAAATCTCTCTGGTGACTGTTAGGGGAAACTGGACCGCAGCTAATGCTGAATGATCAGTGCCCAGTTACCCTGGTCATCTGCTTTCCTAAAGCTTCCCTGAGTGCTCCTCATATGGGAGTATCTGGCTTTTCAGTGGTAAATGTTATTGCCTGGGCCTGAGGGAGTTTAGCAGATTAATTCAATTGCTTTATTTTATTGCTATGTTTCTGTTCTTAAAGCAAAACAGCCTGTATTTCAAAATCCCTTTGTAACGGATAAAAAATTAAAGAGAGTCCCTCGAAGTCTGTATTAACATGCCAATTCAATTACGATGTAATTAGCCAGAACTGTTACTTGTTGAAATCCTGTCAACAAAAATAACTTGCCCTTCCCCTTCATATTACTCCAGCAGCTCCATCTTCTTGACAAGGATTTTGAAAGAGAGACCACCTTCCCCCCGCCCCTTTCAGACTGAAGGCAGGGAATGAAACACAGATGTGTTAACCTTTATAAACCACGGAATGGTGGAAAATAGTGGGAAAAAGGACAAAGATGTCCTGACCAACCCATGGTTGCTCTTCCAGGGCAGGATGGGACCCTTGGGTGGGCTGGACCCTGCTTTCCCTGTTGTAATGCTTCAGGCTGCTGCCGCCTTCCCTGATTTACGCCAGCCTGGACAGAAGGAGGCCCACTGCTGGCAAGCTTTATCTGCAATTCATTTAGAAAAGAGGCAGGTCCTCTCCTCTGGCCTAATTGAAAACAGGCGGCCTCCTCCTAATTGTGCGCTCTAACCGGTTCATGTGCATTAACAGAGGAAATTGGAGAGGAACGGGGTTCTGAGTTGTCATTAATTTCCTGCACTCGAAGGTCCATGCATTGGGAATGCCAGCTGTTTATCTATATATATCATTTGCATTGTTCTGCTCCTCTATGTGGAAACTTGACCTCAGGTAAAATACAAGCATTGGGAAATTTTTTCTGCTCTAATTCTAGGCATATATGTAGAAAGATACTGTTTTTCCAAAAGGCACCTCATAACCTGTTTCGGTTTTGTTGATTTTTTTTTTAAATATAAACCCCTTGTAATGCCAAAAGATGACTGCAGAGTTAATATTGCTCAAAATTTTGCTTCTTTTCCTCAAAAGACGTTTTCCATGTTCGGTTCTGTCCACCTGCAAGGACCACTGCAAGAAAGTGGTCTGTTTTGCTTAAAATATTGCAAAGCTGAAGCAGAAAGTGGCTGCTTGAGGGCACTGCTTTCCTCTGGGTAGGGTGGCCAGGGACACCTGGAGACCCAGCAAAGCAGCGTGGGAAAGCCCTGTGGACATGGCCGGTCTCTGCTGCAGCAGGGTCTTGGGATCTCAGGGGGAGCAGAACATCTTGCAGAGCCTGGAGAGCATCCGGCAAGTTATGAAAATCAGACGCTGGGAGCAGGAGAGGGTCTTGCTCCACCAGCCGCCACCCCTCATCTGGGGAAGGTGTCAGGGACCAGTAGCTGCCCAAACCTGGGGGTGAATGAGGGGGCTCTCAGCATCTCGCCATGTCCCAGAAAGCAAACATTTCAGTGGTGCTTCTGCCTTTGTATCTGTTGGTGGGGCCACGCCACCCCTCTGCCCACCGCCAAGGGCCTCTCAGGCAGGGGCTGTGCCGGCCCCATGGCAGCTGTCTTAGAAGAAGACTCCCTAATGTTTCTGTTGGCGGTCCACTTGGAAACCCCTTTAAGGAGATGAAGGCTTTATTGTCCTTGCAACGCAAAAATAGTGTCACAACTTCTCTGCTTTTTCTTGTTCTCTTTTTACAAAAAATTTTGCTATACTGTTATTCCTCTTCTTGTTCGTTCAAACTTGGGACATTTGTACCCACTTGAATATGTATGTAAAATGCTGCTCTTCTTAATTTGTCCTATAGCTCCTTTAAAACTAACCCTCTCTCAACTTAAGCCTGTAAGGGGCCTTAAAAGTTGCTTTGTTTGAACTTGAACTCCACAGCATTGGATAACTGGCTCCATTCAGCCCAAAGCCTTCAGAAATTTCAGGACCGAGACAGTCCTGGTACAGCCAGTCTGGATACGCTCGGGGTGGAGCCCAGCGCCAGCAGCTCCTGTGCACAGCCCCACATCACAGAGTCCGGTGTATGGGGTCCATACGGGGTCTGCACGTGTCCCTCCCAGCAACCTGCAGGCCCCCCTGCCGCATTTCCTGCTTTTCCACTGTGGAAGGCACCAGAGCTGGGTGCAGCATATGGAGCTAAGCTGTGTTTGTTTATATACCTATGCAATAAAAACTGTGATTTGGCACCCAGCTGTGCCTTTATGATTTCCTCACGCTCCTAATGAGAAAGGCTTCCTTAACAGTGTGCTATTAATTGTTATGAAGGCTGAACGAAAAATAAATTCACAGCTTGTAGATAGGCTTTACATGCACCTGATTTAAAGAGATGACTACGTGTCTGGTACTTCAGACTTAACCTCACAGCTGGATAAAGATACGCAGCTTTACCAAATTCCTCCTAGTCACTGCTAGTGCAGAAAAGAAGGAGAGGTTGGACTGACAAGGAAAGTTTTCTGCCTTAACTCTAGCCTGAACTTGTATATGCTTATTTCTATAAGTGAATATCCAGCAGAAAAGTTGATTTTTTCCAAAGTTATTTTAAAATAACTTCAACAAATAGCCAAACAGGATGAGGATGAGAAATCCTCTCTTCAGTCAGCAGGTTCAGGAGGTTTACATCCTACAAAGTCATATGAGCTCTCAATAAAGAGCTACATTAAAGTAATACAAAAACAGCAATAAAACTTCTAGACAGTATTTTAAGTTTGTGTTGTATTTTCAATGTTTCCATGTCTATACAGGTCTCAGTCCTGGGAACTCTCATTCAGTCAAATAACTTCCAGTTATTTGAAAGTCACCATAGGATTTGGAATCTTGATTGTATATATCTGGTCATATATTGAATGGATGTGCTTAAGCAGAAATAGAAACTACTTTTAATTGCAATCAGGTGACTGTACATACCAAAGTCACTGCAATATGCTAAGGAGTATGCTAATGTCCCCCAGCACATGCTGATGCAGTGACACCAAGATGAACTCTACCCCTGCCGAAACCAGGACACAAAGACAGAGAGAGATTTTTTAGAGTGGGAGGTAAAACACAGAAGATGAAATTCAGAACTTCACTGAAGGCAGCAGAAATTTGAAATCCAGCCTCTTGCCCAGTCTCACCCTGCCCCACCATGTAGCAGCTGGACCCTGGGAACTGTGGCCCCTCTGAAGCTTTCTCCTGGTTCTCTGCTGTAAGTGGTGTGCATGGGGGCTCCCAGCTACATGGAAGTTCTGCTATAGCGATGGAGGATGTCTCACAGCTTCTCTCACAGCCTTTGCTGTAGTGTCTCTTCTAGGATTTTATTCACCAAACAGAAGCAGTTTTGCAATGCACGTACCAAGGTAGTCTTTTGGAAAATTGCTGCTTATCAGGTGGCATTTCTGGAAGCCAGCAAACCTGGGGGCCTCCTTTCAGGGTTGGCATGGACCACCAAAACAGATGATGCTTTAATTATTACCTGTGCTCTTTCCAGGTGCACTAATGCATGTGAAAAAGGGAACCTGACTTCACTGTTATGGTTAACTGCAGAGTTATTGATTGGAATTTTAAAGCTATTTGTCAGGCAGAGGTTTGGGGAACCAAAAGGGGCAAGAGATTTAAAGCAAGTCTGCTGGGTGCTGGCCAATCATGTAGATCAAGATTTGAAAGAAGTGGGTGGTCTTGGAAAAGAACCAGTTGAAATAGGGCCAGAAGATGTGTCATCCTTGACTCCAGCACATTCATATTTTGGCTTTCTAGCAAGGGTTATTTCTTCTCTTCATTCTGCAGTTCAGCACAAACATCTCTCTCATTTTCTAAAATCTGTGGGATGACGTGTTCCACCCGCCAGGTGCAACACAGTTGACCAGAAAAATCACAGCAAATTACTAGAAAGAATAGGCCAAGAGCAGGCCCAAGAGAAAGTGTCACATCTGCTGAGTCGTCCACCTAGGAGAAAACTTGGCATTAGACTCTCAGAAAGGTGTGTAAAAGAATCTCAAAAATTACCAAATAAAGCAGCTTGACATCAGTGGGACCTGCCCACACACCGAGCTTTGAAACCTACCTTAAAATGTTTGTGGGACTGGTGTAAGGTGGGTGTGAGGTTTTGGTATCATTCCCTTAGCTGCCACCAAAGTTTTAAGCAGAGCAGCTTGACATTTTCCTAGCAGTAGGAGGGATTTTTTTTAATTTAAAATTTTTATTTATTCTGCTTGTTTTCACATGGGTTGGGTAAATGCATATAGGTTTGTAGCAGTTTTGAACTATTGCCAAAATCCGATTCCAGCTGAGTTGAGCTGTGCCCTGCATCACCATGTTGGTACTGCAAGGCCTTTCCCACGTCACGGAGTCTCAGGTGTGCCTCCCACTACTCAATTTTGCCCTGAGTTACAAACACATTTTAAAGATTTTAAATTATGGAGCCAGGCTAGGCAACACTGTGGTCCTCATAAGCATGGTCACTTGCTCTGCCTTGCCTGACTTCACTTGCAAATCAGTTTCCCACCTCCAGGCCTACGATTAACTAACCAAAGGGGCAAGCATTTGGCTCTAACCTTGCCTTTATTCCATAAATGGTTTCATTCTTAACATATGTCCCCTTGAAAGCCTCAGTGTTTCATTTATGTTTGAGCATGGTGGAAATCTTTATTTGTTCCCATAATTGATGCCACTCTGGTTTCTTGTTACTTTTCTACTGTCATATGATGAGGATTTCAGGGTAGACACATAGGTGAAATGTAGTGGTGATTTGGATTCCATATTATCCTTTGCAGGAAAACGTTGCATAGCATATTAAAAGTTATCTTTATGTTTTTCAGAGGGGTGCAGCTACAGCTGTACCAGCTACAAATAGGCAGAGCTGTCAAAGGCAGTGGATTTGTGATTAAAGTGTAAATACAATTGAAAGGGAAAAATGTTCTTTTTTCCTTTTTAGTTCTTCAAATTCACCATTAAATGACAAGACTAGATACAGAGCATTTCAGAAGAGCTTACTGGATGCTGCTTAGGGCTAAGAAAATAAAAGTGATTTTTCAGTACATCAGCCAAACAAAGCAAATCAGCTCAAAATCCCTCTGGAGTGAACTAAGTTACGAAAGATTTCACATTCATTTCTTCTGGGAGGAAAAAAAAATCAAAACCAAAAGAAGGCATTCTTTTCTGCACAAAATAACCCCTTCAACCTGACTTCTGGACTTATGGAAGAAAAGCAAACAAAAAGGAAAGCTAGGGCATTAAAAACTGCAGGAAGAAATGTCCCCTTTTCCTAATAATTTCAGGGCTGAAAAGACTCACTGGGATGTGGGTAAATTTTCCTTCCTCTGCTTGAGGAGCATTGACTTCCATCTCCCAACCTCCAGGCAGTTTTATGAATGTCTTCCCCAAATAAATATATTTCCAGCCCAGAGAGTTCTAAAGCCACTGATGATTCCAGAAAGACCAAGGCCACATTTTTCAATGAATATACTATTTGCCTATATATATACATGGCTCTGCCCCGATCTAGCACAGAGTCTTACAAATATCACTCATCAAATGTGTTAAATGTCTATTTTTAAGTTGCTTTAAACAGTGAAAGCAAGTCCAACCAAACTGGTGTCTGTGAAGTTGGGTTTAAAAAGTCTTTCTTTAACCACTGAGGGCTTTCAGTGGGACTGGAGTGGCCAGGTACAGGTAGAGACCTGGCCACCTCAGGAGCTCATCTGAAAGGGACCGAAGGGAGTCGAATGTCCTAAGGCCACAGAGTGTGCAGGCTTCCTCACTGCAGCGCACTGGGAAAGCGAAAAAGCTTTCCCATTTTCTTTTTTTTGCTTGAGGTTTTCATTACACTTGTATAGATTGGAGAGTGAGAGGGAAGGCATTTGGTTGTCACTCTGCTTTGAACACCAAAATGTCTCCCTGTGGCACTGATTTTCAGACAAAATCATCCTGGAATCACTGCTGACGGGGTGGAGCAGTCGCTGCCCAAGCCTGAACCCAGCAAGCTGGTGCATCCAGCCACGCGGGGCTGCGGCTGGGCAGCACCCCAGGCACTGGGATAAAACCAAACACGCCCTGCAACAACAGCAGGGGATGACCTACCCAGAGAGGATCATTCTTCTTGGCTGTGCTGGCTGGCAAGTTGACCAAGGCAGTGAATCTTAAATGTTTTGCAATCTTTTTAAAAATCTTTTCCAGCATAACAGTGGCTATTTTCCATGTCTGACTATTTTTATACTCATAGTGAATCTTTCACCTCAGTCATACTTGTGGCATTGTGTACATTAATGGAGAAGCTAGCTTTAAAGCTGTGGGATCCTTGTCCAACGGTCTCTTGTTCTTCCATGACTGAGAGCAACACTGTCAGGTAGGTGTGTCTTCCTCCAGTGTCCTACGGCCTCATTTCATGTACGGCACCGCATGTCAGATGGAAGCAATAAGGGACTGAAGCCAGGCTCTGCCCTCAGTGAGAACAGAACCAAGCACATGTGGAGGAACATAGGTTGGATGGGGGAAGTCTTCAATCTCCACGTTCATCTGCCTTGGAGGACCTTTGTCTGCCACCTTGGAAGAGCAAGATGGAGCCATGGCTATGTCTGCAAAGCAAGATATTCAGCCCCTGGTGGCACCCAGCAAATGCCAGCCAAAGAAAGGACCCAACATTTATGGGCTCCTAGATGCAAAACATAGACATAAACAGAATCTCCTTTAGCAGAAGAGAAAGCAAAGACCAGTCTGTGTGAAAAGATGGTTTTAGCTATCAGCAGCTAAATTGGTCTTTAGATGTTGCTGAGGTATTTATAGAGCTTCTGGAAAGGGATTTGAAAATATGCTATAATTAAGCATTTGAACTGGAATAATGTTATGATAAATGATCATATGGAGGTCCCAAACACCTTAAATAGTCACTCTGTGCTCCTAAAGCAGAATGTTACTGGCTCTGAACTTGATTTAACGTCCTCAGAAGGGGCTTTAAAAACAAACATGGGACAGAGAAGTCAAGCATCAAGTTTTTATTTCAGAATTCAAAAGTCTAATGAGGTAAGGAAGCTACCAAGAGAACTATAAAAAGGAAGGCAAAATGTTGAACAGTCAACAAACTTAAATAGGAGATGGTTGCAGATGTGCATGATATACAACACAGGGCAACTGCTAAACATTTTATTTAAATGTTAATCAAATCCTTTCAAAATAGAAGCAGGCAAAAAGGGATAATTCCTTTTCCTGTACTTCATCAGTTTGCAGTGGGAAAGCCCATCAGCTGTAAAGAGGCTGATGGCTGCAGGGTGCTTGCCTTCTGTTCTGGTAATAAGGTTTTGATGAGGAGTGTGCTTTTTGCCAAAATAATTGTATTACTATGGTCCCTAACACAGATGTAGCTGAACTGGCATAAAGGTATCTTTTACCACCAATACATCAGTCCTTAATGATGATTATAGGGTAGCCGTAAAATACATTTTCATCAATATAACTTCAGTCATACTAAGGAGATCATGCCAGCATCCAGCCATCTCAGGTCTTAGCTAAACTGAGAGGGCTTTACTACCACATAGAAACCTTGCAAAAAGCAGCAAAGATCACTCTGTGAAAACACAGGATAAGAACAATTTTATGGAAGTTTCTCCCAACTGCATTTGGGTCAGGTGGCAAAATAGCTGAAATTTCTGGCACATGTCATGCCCTTGAAAATTTAAAAATGCAGAAAGCAAAGGCAGCCACACTTTTTCAGGACAGACGATACACCAGTGGTAACCTGGTGCATCTTAAAACAGCTTCAACTTTACATAGATTCTCATGTGCATGATAGAAGCAATTTCTGCATTACATGGCTGTACAAAACAGCAATGTTAGCGAAAATACACCAGCCAGAAGTATGCTAGAGTTTTCCCTTAAGCCTTGGCCGTTTAGGAAATCCTTTCTATCATAGACATGTGTTAACTTTCAGAATGACTGGGCAAATTTTGGAAGAGCAAAGAATCCAAAATGCAACTGGCAATGGACAGTTAAATCTTTAACATTTTGGCACATCCTTACTTGGCGTGGCTGCTCGTCAATGCTGAAGGAACTAGAACAATTTACATCTCCTAAGAGACTTCATAGACGTTCCTTCTTTACTGTACAACTATAAATAACATAATCTTTTGACTTAAACTGTTTTTAGAGGTAGGATAGCTGGTAGGGCTTTTGGAGTCAAATGCAATAGTGACAATGAATGCCATGGTGAGAATGCCAGTGAATTTTCCATGGACAGCCTTTTCTCTCATCTTGTCTGCTGGCTTTTCTGAAAAATTCAAGACACTATTTTTTGAAGTGTCTGTCTAGTTACAGTTTTCCTCTCTCCATAGTGAACGCTGGAGCTCAGGCGGGTTTCCCTGTCCTCCGAAGAGCCACTCAGAAAGAGCAAACAAATCGGGGAATCCAAACAATTCCAATAGCAATTTATGAGCAATCTGTCTTCCTTCAATACACATGCCAAAAAAATACCCTGACATCATCCTCATTCACCACACAAAATCTATAGCAAGTGCAAACACCCTTTTCCTTCCTTTCAGTTCAGCTTTAATTATGCAGAAACTAGCCCTAACTCGCCATAGGAGAGATGGTCTGTGTATATTTTCCTCTTCCTGTTCTTCTATAAATAAGCTGGGTTTTGCATCATTGTCTATTAAACCAACACTGTTTTCCTCAACCTCTGTGACAGACAAACTGGACGGGATGTAGGATACGATCATGGGGCGAGTCTGTGGTACTGTTATTTACAGTAAGTCTCTAACTCTATAAGCAAAGTTTTGTTGACTTTAGTGAGCTGAATCCTGGCATGAAGTCTTGGGCTGAGCAAATGAGGATATCAAAATGTGGATCCTAAGAAGACCTATACCTTAAGAATATTAACAATGCTGTAGGAGTATTAAATCTGAGTTCTCCTGACTTCTGTGTATAGAGTCAATCTTTGGTTTAGCATTACATTCATGGCATTTTTATGCTGTCATTCAGATGCATAAACCAAACATGCCAACATGCACATGCAAATGCTAAGAGTATTTTAAGTTCCTCTAAGATTTTGGAAGCATAGGGGATAAAGCTAAATGGAACAATTATTTTAGCATAGTATTATATTCAGTAATGTCCTGAATAATTCCAGATGTGTCGTGTCTCAAAGAAGTGAAATCAATCAGTCAAAGCAATTGCTCCAGTGAAATTACGAACGTGTGTGTGGAAATAATAAGACATGAGGGCCTTTGACCACTTCTGTGATTTTTTAAGAGCTGCTGGAGGTTCTTTGTTTGGGGTGGGTTGTTCAGTTAGCATCCTGGCTTTGCTTAAACAGCAAGGAGACTTTCATATATGAATTAATATGTGTTTTTGCAAGAAGCTGACATGGCATATTTTCATTTCCCCTTAATATGCCTGTGTATATATATGTACATGTATGTGTGTACATACATATCTGTATCAAATAAATATATATATATGTCAAAATGAATTTCACTGTAAAATGCCTTCTTATACAGAGTCGTGACTAGGTTTCAGAGCCTGGCAGGGTCTTAATCCAATCTTCAGCACAGCAATGATGGGATATGACCTGAGCCGTGGCTCGAAGGAGCTCTGCAGTTCTTCTCCCAGTACAGAGGGACAAAATTAATGATCTGTGTTTCCTAATGGAATCAGTTAAAAGAGAGTTATGTCCAGCTGAGGCCCCCACCTCACCTCGGCTCTCTGATGGATGGAAAAGCTGTGACCTTGGAAATGGTTTTGATGTAGCTGCTGCTTTGCGGTTTCTTCTCTTTTCTTTCCCCGAAGCAAAACAGGGTCCAGGTCCATTGGAGGGCTACTCTTCCCTCCACCCCTGAAAGCTGCTGCACAAGTGGTAATTCACCCCGGACCACCTGACTGTGTATTGTCTCTGTGCAGCACCCATCCTCAGGGCACATGAATACCTCCCTTCCTCCTCTCCCTTTGCATCCCTCCACATGACGGGGCCTTTATCCCACTCCTTGATCTCTGCAAGGGACACCAACCCACTCAATGATGCAGCCAAACACCAGTGATCGCTCAGCACTGCATCACCCCTTGCTCTTCTGCCCTGGTGCTTCATCGAGCGCCTCCCTCCATGAAGAAGCTTACAGCCCCCAGACACTTGCTTTTTGGAGTTTGAAGTCTCTTTTTTGTGGAGCTGGGCTCACACCCTCAGCCTGAACAGGACAGTGTCTGAGGACAGCTCGAGTCCAGGTTCAACATGTATGTCTAGCTCTTGTTTATGTACAGTAAAGGCAAGAGCATGATTGCATCTGTGGATACAAATGCATTCAGACTCCAGGGAAATTCAGGGTTCAGACTTGCTGCTGGCCCCTTTTTCCTACTGTGAGCTGAAGGGAAAACCACACGCCCCATGGAGCAGCTCTGGATCTTGCAGCTGGCTGTATTTATAACACGCTTAGGAGTAACCAAATCCCATTCTGTGACTAAGATGATCGTGACGATAACAGGAACATGCTCCGCTTTTCCTGAGCAGTCAAGTTCATAGCTCCGTGTGTCATGCAGCAATACAGTTTATGGGCTGTACATTTGTTATCTTTGAGGGTAAGACTTCATAAATAATTTTAATAATTTAAATCAACAGAATCACGAGTTTTCCTTTCTAGAGCGAGTAGCTACTCCTTCAGATGGCAATAAACACTCTCTGCACAGTAGACCTTAGTAATTAGACAAAGGAGACCCTCAGAGTGTGTCACCAGTGTTGGGAAACTCCTCTCGGGTTTAACCACCAAGTCCTCAGTTTTATGGATAACCCTAATGTCAGGCATTAAAAATTAGCTGGTGAGTGAAAGCTTTAACCAAGACTGGCTATGAGCATAATATGAAAAATAATATTAATCAGGACCATGTCCAGCTTCCTGCTGCTCTTTGTGGCTTCCCAGCAGGCCTGTTTAATGTCCTTCCCTGCAGTGGGCATGGAGCAACTGGAGGACAGTGAGCTGGCCACTGATGTCAGCTCGAGCTTTCCTCTGGCCTTCAGTAGAGAAAGGCACTTGGGAATTCACCTGGATTTCTCTATAAAAAATCACAGAGCTACAGAAAGGACCTTGGTATAAAATGTTGAAGTGCTTTTGGTAAACAAGGGAGCATAATGCCACATTGCAAATTCACCAGGTTTGCTCTGTGTACTTCTAGGGCTCTCTGAGGACAATGCCAACATGATCTTTTCGAAGTCATGCAATAGCCATGGGCAAATCTGAACTACCAGCTTGCTGTAGGAAAGCTGGGGGAGCACCTCACCAGCACTCACGCTCTTTTCCCCGCTTCACATGTGAGGGCTGCCCAGCCAAGCTGGCCAGCCCTGTGCAACGTGCAGTGCAGCTCCAGGCCTGTACGCTGTATCGTGGCTGTATCTCATGCTGCCAAAAGGCACGGGAAAGGGTCCAGCCGCCTCGCAAGCTCTCTTCCCTGCAAAATACCGCAGCGTGAGGTTCACGACGACGCAGCCAGGTGGACAGTATGTTGCTTCTCATTTTTGGAAGACGAGCAAAGGACTTGACTGACTTCCAGCTAGCACTGCAGCACATAAATTATGTTAGTGTGTGGAGTATTTGGCAGGAGGAAGCCCCCATAGCAAGAGTACAAATGCACTGGCCCAAAGCCCCAGTATTTATCAGAACCAGAGGAGCCGTTCAGCACACGCAGGAGCGCCTGCAAGGCCATCCTCGCTGGAGGAAGGTCAACCTCCAGCCCTGGTGGAGGGGCAGCCCTGAGGGGGGCTGGGGGGAGGCTAATCCTGCCTGATGGTTTCTAGAAAGACTTGTGCAATTGCAGTAGCCTTTAGTCATGGGGGATTATGGAGGACGGGAACAGCATGGGAATGCTACTTCAGCTGTTTAATAAGGAAGATTTTGCTGTGCTTATAAAATTAATCAGAGTGTGTTTGTTTCTAGTTTCTGTAACACTGGTGGGGGAGCTGGGCTCCGGGGTGAGGTAACAGGGACTTAGTGGAATTGTGCTTGTATCTGCAGTGCTTGGGATGTTTTCTGAGCAAGAGTCATGTCCTGCCAGAAGGGGATAAGATGACAGGGAAAAGGCTGGTGGCAACTTTGGCAGTCACTGTACCATTCATCAGAGAGATAAGTGGATTTTAGATGCGCTGAAAGCTTTCTCTGTATTACCCATCCTGCGACATAGCATCCTGTGCCAGTGAGACGATAACGAGTAGCTTTGCTTATTCACTGGGTTAGATACCCTCACCTGGGGGTAACTTACCCATCTTCTTTAGTGATAAAGTTGGAAAAGTGGAAGCACGTAAGTGAATGAACAGAAGGGAAAGAAAAATGAAAAGCTGAAAGCCATCTCTCCCAGCAAGATTTTCAATATACAAACCATGAAAAAATGTGAAATCGTTCTCTTTTTGTCCACCCAGGGAGCTCAGTGAGTAAGCCAGGACTGGGGGAGCAGGACTGGGCACAGGTGACCCGCAAGGCAGCATGAGATAGCCCTTGGGGGCTGCAGTGGGTCTCTTGTGGGCAGAGGTGTGCATGGGGGTCCTGAGTGAGGCTGCTCAGAGCCATCTGGGACGTGATTATGGCTGAGTTGGCTTTTGTAGCAAGGAGAGTCAAAGGTGAGGAGACCAGGGAAGTCAGATTGCAAACAGGCAACCTGGGCCTCCAAAGGGAGGTCTGCATGCCCAGGGAGGCTGAAGCACTTGGACTGGACCTGGGGATGGAGATGGACAGCACATCTTGTAGCTCAAGCATGTGCTGCAGGAGTCCAAACTACAGAGAGTTTTCTGTCTTGTGCTTAGTCTCTGGTGGCACTGGGCATGCCTCCATGAAGGCTTCAGCAGCTGCCTCTTCACCAGCAGCCCAGGAAGCAGCAGGGGCAGGTCGTGGGGTCAATGGGGTAGCTGTGGTGGCCAGGGAAAGGCAGCCCACCTTTCCTTATGGCAAGGTCTGCTCCCATTGGGGTGCGGGGACCAACCTCTGCGTAGGCATGCTCTGCAGCTGCGTATTTTAATGTGACTGTCACCATCACCCTGTCTTCACGACAAGATTAGGTTGGTTTTAAGGCATTTTCAAAGCAGTAACCACAGGATATTTTTAACTGACTTGTGCTTGCAGGAAAAATATAGTCACTTTTATTTATATACAACCTGAAATTACTCAGCCCACGTTCATAGGGCATGTCAAGTGGGATGTGTAATGCCAACATGTCCTACAATCGTCATGACATAGCTATATATGGTGGAGCATCCATTTTGTATAAAAATGCCTGTGCTGAGCACAAAGTGAATGGCTTTTCCACACCTGATGCTTAGAGGAGGGGACACCATAAAATCAGCTGCTAAACAGGCTTCTGTCCATTTTGCTGCCATACCGTGCTGTCCAAAATAACACTCTCCCTCTGTGTGCAGCAGTTTAACATCCCCTTGTCATGAAGGTGATGCCTTGCACAACACAGAGGCCCTTCCGCATGGAGGCTTTGGGAAAGAAACCTTTAACAGCAGTAACTATTAATAAACAGGGTTGCCTCTGGCCAGGCCCTGCTCATCTGCGCTGGGGCCATCTCAAAGTTTATCACTCTTGGTCCGGCTGTTGCTGGAAGTTGTTGTCCCCATTGCAAGGGTAACCAAGGAGGTGGTGTGCCATTGGGTCTGATGGCAAGCCACATCATTGGTGGCCAAGGGGTGGCACACCACCCAGCCCACTGCCCTTGTTCTGAGGGGTTTGGCAGGCAAACAGGGCTGTGAGCTGGGGCAGTAAATTAATTCAGCCTGGCTTACGGGAGCTCAGCCAGACACATCTCTGTGACTAGACCCCTTCACGGCAATTCATTCCTTATGCTTGTACAGGGAAACCCACTCTCTTGGGCCAGATTGGAAGAGCAGAGCCTCCATAAGCTCAAGAGGTAAGCACCTCGCAGACTGAGGTTCATCCTAGGACCACCTGGCACTCAGGCCATGTTCCTACTCAATGCCAACCATGCTGACTCTGCTGAAGTGGTTTATATCAGTCTTGGGTCTGGCCCTCAGTCTTTACACAAGTCTCCCAGTGATTTTAACCAGATCACGGCATGTGGAACGTGGCACGTGGCATGTTGCAGGTTTCTCCATCGAGATTTCGCATTATCCACTGTTTCCAAATCAGGAAGGCTCTATCCAGTTTAATCATCCCATTGGCGCTGAGCTGCTCCACAGACACAACTTCAAATTAATAGGAACTTGGCCTCTAAAAGTAGGACAGTGCAGTATCAGAACCCCCCACTTTAATTTATGATTTAAAAAAAACAACCTAATGAATTGTAACAAGCCTTTGGAATTGCCATCCTTCTTCTTCCAAGGAAAAAGTTACCATCATAAATAACAAAAAAACAACAAACACAAAGGAATATCGCATGCTCTTGTCAAGTGCAGAATTAACAGAAGATATCATTATGCCTGTATTATACCTATCAAACTCAGGAAAACATGAGGCTCTGAAACAGAAATAATAAACAAATAGGTGAAATCAGCCAGAGGCACATACAGACATGATGTACCATGGAGGCATTTTTCAGGCTTTGGTGACGGAAGACATTTGGATTCAGAAACATTTGCCAGGGGCCATCACTTGCTGGGAAAGCTGAGACCATAAGGCCTTTCAGTTCTCTTTCAAGGCAGCCTGGGGTGCGTATGGCCGTGCAAGGCTAACACAAATTAATGAAACAAGTGGCAGCATTTTTTAATCCATGCAATCACTGAAATGATTTTTCTAGTGTATCCTTTTTTGCTCTACTATTGCTATGGACTCTTTTACACTAGGGTGGCTCTGGACCTACTGCATCATCATTTATGAAGCCAGTACCTTCAGCTGATCATAGGAATTTTTAGTGTATGAATTTCAGTTTAATAAATGAACATTGATTGATAAAGAAAAAAAACAAGGAGATGGGGAGGGAGAATGGCTCAGTCTTTCATCTGCTGTGAAGGTTATTGTGGGACAGCGGAGGAGCCATGAGTGCTGAGCTGTGTGACGTGACAGCCTGCAGAGCTTCTGACAAATGGGCTTTGACAAGAGCAATTGACAAAAACAAGAGCCAGTGCCTGAATTTTAAGGACTCTCTGCTTTTTTTTTCCTTGCTTTCAGGAAGGCTGTTGTCAGACAGCTGTTTGATGCAAAGCAGACTGATACATTACACAGTCCCTGTGGGTATCTGAGGGAGATGAACATATAATCTAGCCCACCCTCTGGCTGCCCATCTTCACCATGTCACACGCAAGGTGCCTGATGGCCCTTACCCAGCCTCCCACCTTGCTTCAGTGCTGGTGGGTCATCTCCCACCTCTGAGGGGCCCATGAGGAGAGCTACATGCACTGCATTAACAAACAGGCCCTGCCTGATTTCCCCATGGTACCTGAGGGGAAAATCCCTCTAAGCATCTGTAGAACTAATTTAGACTTTTCCTCCTAAGCCCCACATAAATGCTCCTTTTTGCAGGGCCTACAAAAAATAGACAAAACTTCTGGATGTGGAAAAGACACATTTATCACACTAACCAAACTTAACTCCTTGTTACACTGTCCTTCTCCATTTGTTTGCTGCAGGCTGCAGTATCCCTGGGAGAGGAACCATCTTCACTGTGGGTATTTGCACAGCACTTGGCATAAATTGCTTGCTGGTCCTTGATGAAGTCTTCCAGGCATTCCAGCTACCCACATAATATATTAAAGCAACAAGTAGCTCTCTCACAGGGCTTTAGCTGGGACAGGCATGCATTGTTCATTCCTCTAAAATCCTGTTCTCTTTGTTTCCTTCCAAGTATTTAAACAAACAGTATTTTCATTTCAGGCTCTTTAACTCTTTCCCACACCTTGTGGGATCTTCCCAAAGAAAAGTGCCAGGATTCCCAAATCCCAATGATCTTCATTAGCACATATGTGCATGTGGAGGACACACACCCAGAGCTTCATCTGTGCCTCAAGAGCTCTATAAAATCCTACCTCTGCCTCTGTTTGCCCAGCAGATACTTATCCCCTCTGCCTGTTTTCACAGCAGATGCAAGCAACGAGCTTGGGAGGTCATCAACATTTGTGGGCTATGCCAGCTTCAGGGTTGCTTTACACACATGGAGCTGCATAGAGGAAAAACTAGCCCTATCCTTTCAGTTCAGTGGTTTCACCTTAAAATAGAATTATAGCTTTGCCTTGAAAAATTAGCAGCACAAAACTTCAGAGCCAGCTGGTGACTGATACACATTTCAGTCAAAATACTGGAAATGCGGGATGGGAAGGGATGGACTGGGCCAAGGTGCCCAGACCCTCAGTGGTATGGACAACCAAACCCTACCTGAGAGTTCAGAAAGGCAGGTAGAGAGTTTAACCTTCATGTGAGACTGTGCTCAGCATCTATGAAAAAAAAATGAACATCAGGAGTTAAAGTTCCCAAAGCCATCACTGCAGTGTGCCACAGGGAGGACACAAGAGGGGTCAGGGAGAAAACCAAGCTTAGTTGGTGTCGTGGTTTAACCCCAGCCAGCAACTACGCACCATGCAGCCGCTCACTCACTCCCCCCCATCCAGTGGGATGGGGGAGAAAATCGGGAAAAGAAGTAAAACTCCTGGGCTGAGATAAGAACGGTTTAATAGAACAGAAAAGAAGAAACTAATAATGATAATAATAACACTAATAAAATGACAACAGTAGTAATAAAAGAATTGGAATGTACAAATGATGCACAGGGCAATTGCTCACCACCCGCCGACCAACACCCAGCCAGTCCCCCAGCGGCGATCCCCCCCCCCCCACTTCCCCATTCCTATACTAAATGGGACATCCCATGGTATGGAATACACCGTTGGCCAGTTTGGGTCAGGTGCCCTGGTTGTGTCCTGTGCCAACTTCTTGTGCCCTGGCTGGGCATGAGAAGCTGAAAAATCCTTGACTATAGTCTAAACGCTACTGAGCAACAACTGAAAACATCAGTGTTATCAACATTCTTCACATACTGAACTCAAAACATAGCACTGTACCAGCTACTAGGAAGACAGTTAACTCTATGCCAGCTGAAACCAGGACAGCTGGAGAGACAAAGAAAGCCTGGAGGTGCAGTTGGTGAGAAAGGAAGGGAATTGTGGGCTGCAAAGAGAGCTTGGCTGTGTGGCAACTAGGCTGTGCCTGGAGGGCCTCGTACAAAGCCTGTCCATCAATTAGCGTTAGAGTTAGGGTAAGGTTTTGGGTTTAGAAAGGCTGACAGAAAAAGACTGGACATGCAATTAGCACACGGATGGAAAGAGAAGTATGGGTTGACAGGAGAGGTTTGGTGGTGAGATATTTTTCAACTTGGGCAAAGCCCTTGTCTAAGATCAGCTCGTTCGGCCTCCCTTCTGCTACACCCCATCCCTGCCTCCAGCCCCTTTGCAGGGCTCTTTGGCCCTGTCCCCTCTGACAGCTGACGGGAGAGCTCGGGGGCTCTCATGGTCAGGGGGTCCCAGCATAGCACTGCTGCTAGGGACAAGCCTTTCTGGAGAGAGTGCTCGGGGAACCTTGCAAGAAGGTATTTTCCCAGCTGCAGCTTGAGAGATGGCCTCTTTCCCATCACACTCCCCGGGCTGTGTGGAGTGTGGGGTGCACTGGTGTGCAACAAAAGTGGAGGCTTGAGAGTCAGGAGAGCTGCTGGGAGAAGTGACTGCTGTATCTCACCAAATTCATTGATTAAAATACTACGTCCTTAAGCCTTGCTGCCAGCATCCTCTCAATGGGGACAAGTCCCTGAAGCTTAGGGGAGAAAGAGAGGATGCAGCTCACCAGAGACACCACATCTGTTTGCAGCTGCTTTCTGCAGAACTTACTTACAGCTGTAGAGGAGCAGTACAAGGGATGTTTGAGTGCTAGCTTTACCCATCCATCTGGCATGTCCACCTTTTGGAAGGAGTTCATCATGTGCAGAGCCTCCAGGCTCCCCTGCAAGCCAGGCTCAAGCATAACATGAAGTCTAAGAGCAGCACTTACACTGTAAGTGCTGTGAGGCTGCCAGTAGGGTTTTCCTTAGCTGGCATTACCCTGCTCCACCACTCCTAATATCCCTGCTTGCCTGGGGTGTGCATTCACCGAAAGAAGTGCCAGTTCACATTTTTGGGGCTTTGGGTTTTTTTCCCCAGGAAAACAGTCCCAATCCAGTAAAGCACATGCTACGCTTAAATTCATGTCTATAACATGTTTTGCTGGACTGGGGCTAATGTAGACTTTTTCTTAGCTAGTCAGTGGCAGCCTTACATCAATTAGGAGGATATAGCAGTCCAGGAGGATCTATTTTACAGACATGCCCTGAGGTTTTAAATTGTCTTGGTCTTTTACATAATTTGAACAAAACCCACAAAGCTGCTGTACGGCCCCTGTACTTCAGTTATTTCGGGGCTGTGTCCTCCTGTGCTGAAATACATGAGACTGAGGAAACTTGCCAAGACTCTGAGAGGTAGGAAAAACAGGAGAGAAGACTCATTAAAATGCTTAGCACCTACTGCGAATGCAATTTGTGTCTCTGTTGTATTGTAGAAAGACTAGCTAAATTTTCACAGTGACAGTCAGATATAAATGAGGTGCGTCCCCATTTTACACAAAAAGAAAAGGAAATAAACATTGTAAAAGCCCAGTTTTCATGCCTATGAGGGGCCCAGTACTTCTCTTAGAGATAGTAGGAGCTGCCGGGTTTGTGCCTTTGGAAGCACAATAGGAAACACCTGGTGGGATATACGTCCAGCCCAGACCCCCAAGGGAACGATGACTCAGAGTAAAACCTCTCATGTAGGCATCCCCACTGTGTTCTCACCCTGCTGTCCTCGCTAGACTACACCAGCTCATCAAGAAATTGCAGGCTGCTCCCTGTCATCATGGAAACTCTGTTCTTCAAGCGGAAATCAGAAATGCTATTTTCCTACAAGCGCTAGAATTTAGGCTCGCTTGTGTTTCCCTCACGATCTCTAATGGGAAACAATGACAGAAAAAATTATGCCTGAGTCATGCCTTTACTGATTCATGCCTGAGGAGCCCCAGTATTGGGAAGAGCCGTGCAGATAGTCAGGGAGAGCTGTTATTCAGTGGGTTTGAGGAACATTTGCATTTATCTTCACACAGCCTCTTGGCATTTTACAGGCTGTGGTGCGGGTAAGCGTCTAAGACGAAGTCATGTGTGGGCAACATAGAAGTCCTTCACCCTGAAGTCACACAGCTGCTCTCAGTGAGAAGCCCCTTGGATTTTTCCTGGCCAGAGTATCTGGCAGAAATGGCTGCTTAGCACAATTTGTTGTCATAAGTCGGCAAGCAAGCAAGGGCCAGTAAGCTAGTACCATCTTACATGAAGCTTTCAGGCCTATCATGTTTCTGCTCCCAAGCACAAGAGGATGGGAAAGTGTCAGGTGCATATGACTCCTCGCCCTACGTCCCAAGCAAAAGCTACCCTGTTCTTGGGGCAGCTCAAGAGCTTGGCAGATACCAGACCTGCCACCAGCAGATACCAACTCACGCATTGCAAGGAGAGGTTGGACAAGACTAGGGGCTCAGGGAGCCTGTGCCCCAGGCTGCTGCTGCAGGAGCTGCAGCCCAAGATCACAGCCCACCCAGGGCCACTGTGGGGCTCATAATGCAGTCCCATCCTATATTGCACACTGTGGTGGGTTAACCCTGGCTGGACGCCAGATGCCCACCAAAGCCATTCTGTCACTCCTGCTGCCTCAGCTGGACAGGGGAAAGATAATATAACAAAGGACTCATGGGTCGAGATAAGGACAGGGAGACATTACTCAACCAATTACTGTCATGGGCAAAACAGACTCAACTTGGGGAAAATTAACACAATTTATTGCCAATCAACCAGAATAGGGTAATGAGAAATAAAACCAAATCTCAAAACACCTTCCCTCCACCCCTCCCTTCTTCCTGGGCACAGCTTCACTCCCGGATTCTCAACCTACACCCCCCAGTGGTGCAGGGCGGGGGGGGAATGGGAGTTGTGGTAAGTTCATCACACATTGTCTCTGCTGCTCCTTCCTCCTTGGGGGAGGACTCATCACACTCTTCCCCTGCTCCAGCGTGGGGTCCCTCCCTCGGGAGACAGTCCTCCATAAACTTCTCCAATGTGAGTCCTTCCCAGGGGCTGCAGTTCTTCACAAACTGCTCCAGCGTGGGTCCCTTCCACGGGCTGCAGTCCTTCAGGCAGAGACTGCTCCAGTGTGGGTCCCCCATGGGGTCACAAGTCCTGCCAGAAAACCTGCTCCAGCGTGGGCTCCTCTCTCCATGGGGCCACAGGTCCTGCCAGGAACCTGCTCCAGCGCGGGCTTCCCGTGGGGTCACAGCCTCCCTTGGGCATCCACCTGCTCTGGCATGGGGTCCTCCACGGGCTGCAGGTGGATATCTGCTGCACCGTGGACCTCCCTGGGCTGCAGGGGGACAGCCTGCCTCACCATGGTCTTCCCCACGGGCTGCAGGGGAATCTCTGCTCCGGTGCCTGGAGCATCTCCTCCCCCTCCTTCTTCACTGACCTGGGGGTCTGCAGGGTTGTTTCTCTTACATGTTCTCACTCCTCTCTCTGGCTGCCGTTTCTGTGTGCCCTGCAACTTTTTTTCCTTCTTAAATCTGTTCTCCCAGAGGTGCTACCACCATCGCTGATGGACTCGGCCTTGGCCGGCGGCAGGTCTGTCTTGGAGCCGGCTGGTATTGGCTCTGTCAGACATAGGTGAAGCTTCCAGCAGCTTCTCACAGAAGCCACCCCTGTAATCCTCCTGCTACCAAAACCTTGCCACGCAAACCCAGTACACACACCTGCTATGTCCAGCCAGGCCCCATACTTTTTTCTTGTTCACACAGCCCCAGAACAGCACAGCATGGCCCATGCATTTGCTCTGCCCTTCACAATCCCTGATAAACTGTGCTGCAGGGCCAGGCTACCTTGTAATCTAAACAGGATGAGAAATACAAACAAGACAGGAGGATGTCCCCTCAGGAGAGAAGGACATGGTGGTGATTGATGAGGGGAGGGGGAAGGGATTGATAGCAAAGAAAGGTTTTATGGCAATCATTGGCCTAATAGAACTAAAATAGGACAATTTCTTATTCTGAAATCTGTCGGTGCTTCTTTGGGTGACCTTTGGCAAATCAATTCATCTCTGTCTGTGCCTCTGGTAAATGGGAATAATACAGCCTTGCTGTCTGGAGAATCTTTGGTAATTCGCAGATGAAAGATGCTTTATTGGTACCAGTATCATCCTTCATTGTCATTGGCATGATAGCAGATCTATCACCTAGCAACAGAGCAGCAACTCTCCCCGCTCTGGTTGTCCATGTATTTTTCTTGACTTTTGGCTCTCTAGCAGTCTGCTTTTCATTTAGAGAGACTTTACAGCCGGTGACTGTTCTTCTTCCCTTAGCATTGCCTGCTACAGACAAGCACAGCTGCTATGTCCCATGTCCCCCCTGTCCCCTTTCACTCCCCCCTTTTACCTCTTCTCAGGCCCTGCTGTACATGGAAGTGGTGAGAGAGTATCACCATCAGCTGGCACAACAAACAGATGCTTCTCCTAGCTAAGGCACCTGAGCAGAAGTCTTGAACTTTAAAATATAAGTATAAACTTTATGTAACCTTTAAAATACAGTTATTTATCAGATTTGCATGAATTACAGGGGGGGAAATGGTAATCAGGAAATGTTCTAAAATTTTGCAGAAGCAACCATTTTCACAGATGTTCCAGGCAGCAGTTTTAAGGACAAAGATGCACGTACATAAATAACACCAACCACTGAGGATCAGGAGTCCTGCCGAGTCCTGTGATGCCTTTAGATGTCTGATAGGAGCAGTCCTTCCACCCTCAAGTGGTACATAGGCCAACCTAAACCACTAAAACCATTAGCATCAGCAACAAATTGGAAAGCGGATCAAAGGGAAAGACAAGGATAGAAAAAGTATTGTCCATCCTTATTCAAGAAGAGCCATTCCTAATACTTATTATTCGTATAAGCTAGTATTTATATCATTATGTAAGGGAAGCAGTTTTAGAAAAAACCCAACCAAAATCTCCAATACTTGAGTCTGGGTCAGAACCTGAATCCAAGGTCAGATCTGTCAGTTCATTACTGTGGTGAGCCATTAAGTTACCTTACCTCCACTGAGTTCAGTGAAGCATCACCAATTTCCTTCAGCTGGGGATTTTGGCTAAAAATACTTTTAGTTACTTTGCTACTTTCTCTCTTTTTTTGAAGTGCCCATCTCTCTGATTTGAGGGAGGATGATCCTGTAGCCTAAAACATGAAGACGCACCAGTTCTGCTTGTACTGCAAGAGACTTCAGGGACTGGTATGCCACTGCCCTTTGGGGGGTGAGAGATTTGGTAGATTTGGCTTCTCTCCTTGGGAATGACTGCTGTAAAACAGCACTCTCCCTGGGTCATCAGTCTGACACTTCACAGGAGGATAATGTGCCAGCGGGATGTTTATTGCCCAGTAAACCCCATGCTGTTCCCTTCGGTAGTTACTGTAAGGCAGAGTGATTTCTGGCATTCAATGCATATGCAGCCCCTTTCTAGGGGAAGGGACAGGAGGGAGTCTGGATTTCAGATGTTTCTGGGTGCCAGTGCTGTGGGAGAAACCCACCCTTTCTGCCTCAGAAGACGGCTATCAGGAGGAGCACAGGTGTTCGCTCATGGAGCTGATGCATCCATCATCATTACGTTTCCTTTTAGCGAAAACTCTGTTAGGACCATTTATTTTTTGAGTGAGGTTTTCTGTGTGTGTTGCTTTCTTAAATGTACTGTGGTCTCATGTGTGAAAAGAAATGATGTTTTTGGTGTCTTAGCTGGCTGTCAGGATCCATCTCCCCAACCTCAGCTTTCCCCAGTCTCTGCAGGTTGCTGCTCATAGGAGCTCTTCCGAGTCCTGGCAACCATCTCCCCTTTCTCCACTCCCAAAGAAGTGAGAAAAAACCCCAACACTGGAAGACAAGTAAATGTGGAATAAACAAAAACTTTTTGCCTCTGCCCCTTCCCATTGCCCTCTGTTCAAGCATGGGAGCTTGGAAAGGCTCCTCACTGGAAGACAGGCTATTTTTGTACTGCTTATGCAGCAGCTCATTGAGGAGTAAAGGAGGAATAAGGCCGGTTGAATGGGAGCCTGAGTGCACTTGACTCAACGTTGCTAAAGCAGCAGATTTTACTAGAAGCTGCAACTTCTCCAAAGATATATGCAGAGGTACTTAGTTGCCTCCCTCGGTCAGCAGAGATAGGTCAGCTCCTTCCCAGGGCAAAGGCAGACCATTCAGTCGTGCTCCTCCATCGCTGACTCGGAGCAGGAGCCTGCCTCTCCCCATTGACTGGGAAGGGAGCTTCACTGCCTGGCTTTAACGCGCTTAGTGCAGCGCAGGAGTGCCTTAGCGCAGGAGTTATGAATGTCTCCTGCGGCCTGTGCTGTCAACATCAGCACATGCATCTGAGTTACGGGCCTGATGAGCAACAGAGAAGGCATTAGTTAGATTTGATCTTACCTCCCTTTCCATGGCTGTCAGAAGCATGGCTCGCTCTCACTGGAAAAAACACCTCCCTAGGATGCATTTTATAGCCCCACAGCTACTTGCTCCCCAAGGAATAGCTTATACAATAAATGCAGACTAGGGAGAAATGCGGAGAAGTTGTGCACAAGGATTTTTAGAACCTGAATTAAAAAAAAATAGAAAAAGAAAAGCCCTTGGTGCTTGCTGGGGAATTGAGAAGGATTGAGATGACAAACTTAACAGCCAGTTGGAAGTAGCTGGTTGCATTTTAAAGGGGGAGGGAGGGGAGCATTGCTGCATGACAAAAAAAGTAGTTGCGTGAGCAGAGGAAGTAATTCAGCTAAGCCTCCCACGGATCAGTCCCACGGCTGGGGCTGTGGAGCCTGTGGAGGACATGGGCTTTGACTGAAGCTTTCCCACAGCTGTGGTGGTCACAGCAACTACATCCTTTTGTGTGAGCCGCATGCAACCTGAAGCCCATCCTCTGTGGGGAGACAAGCAATGGCTCCCTCCTCTACCTCTCTGTGTATTTTCATGAAACTTCTAGGAACAATATGATACCTGCAACTGCTGCATTCCTGTGAACTGCAGCTGAGCTTGGCCAACAGTGTAGAAATCATCAGGAAAAACAGACATACACACTGAGGAACAGAAAACAAATAATGTTGCAAGCCTGCCTGCTCCCACTCACCTTGTGTGTGAATCAGGTAACAGACACTCGCTCCTGAGTTGTATATTCACGTACAACAATATTCATGTATAGTAAAAATGCATGAATACATGACTGTAACCCTCAGTTTACATTACTAGTTATTAAAAAATATTGTATAGTCAGTAGCTCTTTAAAACTCTGAAGGCACAGCAGCTGCTCCAATGCATCAATTACTTTTTCTTTCAAAGATGAAAAAAAACCCGCACATAGCTCTATCATGTTTCCAGGTCAGTACCTGGGCCTAAGCAGTGCCGTCACCATGGTGCTGCCTGGGACTTGATACTGAGAATGACAAGGGTAATTGCCAGCAGTTTGCCTTTCTTGTCTCTAATCACCTGAGCACAAAATACAAACCACAATGGTTTTAAGAAACTGACTTTTAAGATTTCATTTAACATGCCTGAAAGGATTTGAGGTAAGGATGCTCAGTGTAAAATGCTTGTAAAAACTGTTTCCAAGATGTCAGCATCCCTTTAAATAGGCTAAGTCTGATCTTCTATAATTGCCATATAATCCCATCCTTGTAACATGGGATGCACAGGTAACTAATGGGTTTTCTAATCTGGCTGTGGGCTAGGGATTTGGTGTCTTCATTCAAAGAGGATTGCAGGTAACTGAATAAAGATGAGGCAGGACTCTCTGAAGATGACACTGTCCATGCAAGCTGCTCTCTTGGCAATCACAATTTGAGAAGCAGAAAATATCCAGAGAGAAGGATGGGTGGGAAAGAGGAGCAGTTGCCCGAGTACACAGATGCTAGGCTCTCCCAGAATGCATCTGCAAAGACAGAAAAAGTGGAGGATATTTGTTTTATGACAACCTTTCTTCCTTGTAATGTTTGACCATCCTTAAATCATTCTCATAAGAAGTTTGCCCAAGTATTGCATAGAACAGGCGGTGAGTGGGCTCAGGTGGATGTCACATCCCCGTTTCCTGGAAGGATCATTCAGCACACGCGTCAGTGAACACTGCAAGGATTTTCATCCTCCAGTGCTGTCAGCCTGTGCCTTCTCAACACTTATGCATTTGGATCAGGTGTGGTAGGCGCGAAAGTCTCATCTTCCATGAAATCACTTGTCTGGGCTACAGGGGGGATGCTCCGTCTCTACCTCAGCCCCATGCTGCTGCCTGAATACCTTCCACAGACCTGGAGAGGCTGAGGAGCAGCAGCAGCGGTAACACAGAGCAGGTCTGCTGAATCAAATGTGTCTCTTCCCAGTAAATTACAAGCAAGGAGGCCTTCTGCTTCTGCATCCGATTTCCCCTGCCAAGTCTCGATGCCCTGTCTCTGAAGGTACAATTAATCACTATGGAGACTGTTGCAAAGTCACCAGTTTGGGCTTAGTGTTTCAGCTAAGCACTAAGCAACAGGTGCTGGGGGGCTTTTTGGAAGGAGCTTTTTTTTTCACACTGGTGTGCAGTGCCTGAAGGCTAAGAGAGGTCTTTCCCTCCCAGCTAACAGTAAGTGCACAGGCCAGGTGCTTAGGTGGGACTTCCCAAAGCTAAAGAGTCCATATGACATGGATCAGGCCCCTGTCACTGGTGGAGGTGGTGGGAGTCAGGGCTTGTTCATCAGAGGAACAGCAGGATTCACATTCGTTTGAAGGGTCTCTCATGCTTCATGCTAAGGGAGGGTTTTAACCTTATGGAAAACTCTGCACTGTGTGTAAAGCCTTGCAATGGCTCGCTCAGGGAGTCATCTCAGAAGGCAGAGAAATAGTGGAAGCTGCAGGTACGCAGGGTCCCAAGGTAGGTCTATGGGGGTGAATGCAGGCAGACCTCAAGTTTCCATGCCAGGGCTCCCAGTCGTGTCTGGACCAGGGGCCAGAGAGCCATAATAGGCCAGGAACACAAAACCTGCTGACTGAAACTGTGCCTTTCAGCAGCTACACCATGTCTGGGTGTGCAGCTCCTGGGGAGCAACACGTCCTCCCTGGACCTGGCACGCAATCTGAAATGCAAAACCACGACCCAGGAAAAACCTGGGCTGGGGGCAGGGAAGGGACCATCTAGCTGTCATTTACAGACACGGTAAGTGTGTTACACACTCTAATCTCAGCCCCAGGCCATCTGCAAGCCCAGCTACTCACTCAGAGGCTGGAGCACAAGCATCTCTCATCACTCTACCTATGGCTGCGGGCGTGAGTGGTGCGGTGGTCAGATGCTGCTCTGCCAAGCCCTGCACGAACACGTCTTGGACCTGAGACTAGCACATATCTTAGACACGTGAGTCCTTTCCTGGTGCCTCGGCACAGGCAGACTGGGGGACTGCACTCAGCTGTAGGTAGTTTAAAGTGTCCTTCTGGAGAGCAGACCTAAATATGTCATCTTTTCCATTTGGAAAAGAGAGCACAGCTCTGTGAAAAAAAGAAAATTTGGAGCATCCGTGGGATTTGCCAGATTAGAGACAAACTGCACTAAAGCACTGGCAGCTCCTTGCTGAATTTGCACAGATGGCTCTGCCCCATCCCTGCCCCCTCAGCAAGACAGCATGACATCGGACCCAGAGGAGAAGGGGAACAACAACCGTGGCTAACAACTGCATGGATTTATGCATTGAACGCTCTGCGCATTTCAGCAGCCTTGGAGGAGCTGAATCTACAACCTGACAGGCACTCTGTGAACAGCAATGATGAATAACTGCATCCAGAGGCACCCCAGGATAGCAAGGCAAGCATTTTTTAACCAGGTGCTGCTGATGCAAAGCCATCAGCGCTACTCCATGCAAAACTCTCAGCACAGTTGAACGTTCACATCCTCATTCAGTCACCGGGAAAGGACAGAGGGGTCACATCCACATGCATCTGTGGATGAAATATTTAAATGAAATGCTGTGAAAGGGGCCCTTGGGGCATGGTAATATATCGTCCTTGGAATGCATGAGACAACCTGCCCTATTCTGGGGGTCTGCTTTGCCCCAGTTCCATTACTGTAGACCCTGAATAATTGCCCCTCTTCCCTTTCCCTGTGGTTTCTTGACAGGACAGACACACTGAAATACATGTCCACAGTGCAGTTTTGGCTATAAGGGGTACTGAACACCTCCCAAATGAAATGTGACAGAGCTCACCCGCTCCTGCTTGCATCCAGAGGCACCTAAGCCCTTAGGGACACACACGTCTACATGTGATTTAAAGCAGCTCTGCAACTGCTCTGCCTGGGCTAGGCCTGAGCCAGTCTCCAGGCAGTCCTGCCTGGTGGGGACCTGCTGTTTCAGCTCCCTGTTTAGCCTTCAGATGTTGCACCAGCCCCCAAAACTGCAATGAAGATACTCAAGCTGAACTGAGCATTGTGGAGCAAGTACTGAAAGGTTTGCTGGCTCAGCAGAGAAACCCAAACCACAGCTGCTGCAAAGGATAAGGCATGCTTTTAAAAGCATCAGCTCCAGCTATTTTCCAAGCTCAGGAAGAGGAAAGCTTAGAACTAGTTTCAGTTTTGGGAAAAGTACCAGATGCATTCTCATTTTATCTAAATCTGTGTTCTCACACTTGGGCCATATGTCACTGGTGTTGTGGTAGTCCCAGAAGACCACGGGGGTTTTGCCTTGTTACATGTCCCTTGAAAATAAAGAAGTTATGCACTCATCAAAACTGGCGTAACAGAGGTCTGGGACAGCAAGAGCCACTGGTGAGGCAGGAATTGTCTTTCTTTAATGCTGCATTCAGCAAAACCCCTGTGGTTTCCTCTATTTCTGTGCAGTTCTACTCATTTTAAAAATGTTTATTTTTCTGAGGTTGCACTGCTTCATTATGAGGAATAAATAATTAAACTATAATTATT
Source organism: Haliaeetus albicilla (assembly GCF_947461875.1). Taxonomy (NCBI): domain Eukaryota; kingdom Metazoa; phylum Chordata; class Aves; order Accipitriformes; family Accipitridae; genus Haliaeetus; species Haliaeetus albicilla. The sequence goes on from NC_091488.1 coordinate 17,424,957, forward strand.
TAGCCCTATTTCTGCACATGAAATTCTCTTAGCTACAGAGCATCATCCAGGACACATTGTTTTGGCAGCTTTATATTCCTAAACACTTTCACTGCCCAAGCATCAAGGTCTTTTTACCTGCAGCTTTGCACCCAGCCGTCTAGCCTAGCTGCAGCATAGCCTCTGCTAGAGTCTTGAGGCTGCAGAAATTTTAACAGCAGATTAAAACCATTCAGAGTCACGTGCAAGAGATTCAGGCCAGAAGTGTTGGTGACCTGTTACAGTTATCACTGCACGCTGACGGAGTATGGCCCCATTCCTGGCAACTGCAATGACACCTTTGCGCAAGCTTGCCATGTCCTCCTCTGCCCACGCAGGAAAAACAGAGATTCTTCCACCTCTGGGGCTGTGGACATGAAAAGTTGAGCAGGTTTTGCTATGAAGGCTGAGGCAGACCTATTGTTGAAGCCAGCACGTGCAGATTGGTGCTCTTTCACATCTGAAATTTGCCTTCACATATAAATGAAGAGATAGGCCTTTGATTTCTGTTTATGAGCCGTCAGGAAAGGTCCTGCCTGGGAGCAGAGCACCTGAGGGTGCAGTTCTGCAGGACCTTGGACTGGTCGCAGGGGCTGTCCTGGCCAGTCGGGTGACGGGCACCCCCACCCCATCCATGTGCTCCTGTCCCCTCTCTGATGCAAGACAGTATGTAGGCTCAGGGGAAAACCTCCCCAGCAAGTAAGTTCAGCAGGGTCACCTCCTGAAGTCGCTCCTTGTGAAGTGTTGGAAAACCAGCCCCAGGGTGGGAGAGGCCAAAAACAGGTCAGCAGAGCTGGAGGAGGGTGGTGGGCACGAGAAGAAAGGGATGGATGGTCCTGCCGCAGCCTTGATTTTGCAAGGTTCGAGCTGTGGGACAGCTGCCCCTCATCTACTTTTTGTCTTCCCTCTGCCTGCCCTCTGGTTTCATCTGTCTGAGTTAATGATTAGTGTGTTGACTCTCGGAGAAAGCAAAACATGGCCGTCTTTGCTGAGAAGACTTCTGCCATGCCATTGCTGCATGTAACCATGAACATAGGTGTGGGACTTCCCCATGACCACCAGTATGTAGCAGAGTACAGACTAAAGTTAGATTTCCCCACTTAACATACAAAATAAGGCCCAGTGAAGGACCTCTACCCTGCTCTGTGCTAATAAAGCAAGCATCCAGCAGTGCTTTCAGAGCCACAGATTTTATCCCAAAGTCATTTGTGCTCAGCTGTATAAGAAATCTTTCCTCCTTCCCCTTCAGGATGCGGGTCTCTGAGGGAGGTGTCACTTATTAACTTTTCCTTCGACATTTCCTGGGCTCCGTTTGCCTGCAGTTCCCCCAAGGCAGCACCGATCAGCTCCACATCCCAGTTAAGCTCTGCTGAGCTGCTCGCATGCCCCATGCACACCCCGGCCAGCCGCCACGCACCACACACTGCTCTTGACATCAGCTGGCAGCAGCAGCACCTTCCCACCGAGGAGATAGATACCCTCCTTTGCGCATCCCAAGTCATGCCAACATTGGTGGCCTAAGTTGCTGCTGTGTTTTATTCCCATTAAACCTGCCAATCGCACTCGCTGAAGCGTATCACACGTCTCACCTCGCTTGTGGGCTCAAGTCAGTCACTGGGAGGAGGAAACCCTCTATGGGTAAGGCATGAGGTGCACGGAGGGAAGAAGAAGCCCCATGCAGCTCTCATTAACTGCTCCACAAGAACAATGTGGTTTGGCACCCTCTCCCAAGGCTGAGCTGCAAGCCCAGGGCTGGGCAGGGGGGGGAACGGGAACTAACTGCCCCATGGAAGCTGCCAAAAAGCATGCAGGAAACCTGCATGCTCCGAGAACTATTTTAGCTGTGGCAAAGAGTGGGAGAGTCCCATCGGACAGTTGCCCCCCTGGGCTCCTGCCATCAGCCCGCTCCCCCCGTCTGGGTCTCCTCCATCTTCCCCCTTGAACCTCAGCTGGTTCCCAGAGCTGACACCTGAAGGACCCAGCCCAAAGGCCACGTTCTTCTGCAGCGACCGCCTGCTGGGTGGCAGGACAGAGGCTTGTTCTCTTTCCCTTCCCTCCTCTTCAAACATGCTTGACGAAACAGCTGTGTGCATTAAAATGTTAGCTGCAACACCCACTACACCGTTGTTTTCATAAATAAAGGCTGGTTTTGTAACTTGCAATTTTGCCATGTGGTTAAGTAACTAAATAAGGTTTGCATTGTGTGTTGCTGTTAAGAAGGTAAGCCTTAAACCCATCAGTAAAAAGCCTGAAGTTTTTATCAATAGCCCTGGGGTTCAAAGTAAAATCTAATTAATCCATAAACCATCACAAATTGGTGGCCTCTGGAGGGACTGGAGAGTTAAGCACTGATTTAAGACATTTTCTGTTGGGATAGCTAACTCCTCCATTTAGAAGGCATGCTGTCAAAAAGGACTTTTTCATCCCTCTAAAACTGTTTTGCACTAACATTTTACCTAATTGTTCTTCAGAAAGTGATAATCAATAAATGTGAGAGATGAACTTTTGCTGGGGGAGTTACAGCCAGTGCCCTGAATAAAATGTTAGGGCAGAACATCCTCCCAGTTTTACAGACATCGTTGTGGGAGCAGCTCAGAACACCTGGCATTTGTTTTCAAGAGTGAACCGTTAGAATTTGTTGTGCTGCATGTTTGCCAAGCCTTCGAAGAACTAGTTTTACAAGGTCAGGTTGGAGGATGGCCTTGTGTATGCCTGGGAAGATGTGGCTGAAGACAGTCATGAGTATGTGTAAGGAATGTTTTTACCTTTAACCGTTCTGAGGACTGGCAAACATCCCAGCTGAGCCAGATATGCACCCCTGTATTAGTCATATTGGCTGTATGCCGTTAGCTCTTTCTAGATCTTTGTTGAAACATATATGTTTGATCCTTTTGTGAAATAAACAGAATCTTGTATGGATAGCTTGAGCGCTTAATTCAGTCACCGCACTTCGTCTCTGGGGAGGCTTCTGCTCCGCCTTACCTTCAAGGGTGGCTTCCCATTTCCCCACTCCCAAACTGCAATGGTGACCTTTTGCAGGATGAGCTCCAAGGCCTGCGGAAGCTGCTTGGAGGACTTCCCACTGATGCTGTTGGGTGCTGATCACACACAGCAAGATCATGTCAGAAACTTTTCTCATCCCTCAAAACCTTCAGCAGCTCCATATCCCACCTCCAGCTTTCACTTAGTAGTTGTGGGGGGGTAGCTTTGCCACCTGCCCCCAAAAATCCCTTGCTCCTGCAGTGCCAGGATCTTCAGGGCAAGGTCTTTTGGGAATCCAGCTGCTAAAACAACCTAGCCTCCTCTCAAAAATCTGCCCACTGCCATTTTTCAAAGACTTAGAGTCTGGTCCAATGTGGGTGGCTCTGACGGGGATGGACAGACCACTTTCCAGCACAAAGGCCACCCACAGGCGCTTTGAAGGCTTTCTGGGGAAGGGTTTGTACTCAGAGAGCTGCTCAAAGACAGAAACTGGAAGAACTTGTGAACCTGGCAATTACAAATCTGCACTTCCTCCCCCCCGCCAATGCCCTGTCCTCAGAAGTGACAGAAACACTTTAGCTGAATTAAAACAGTGTTTTAAAAGTGGAGCCTGGCAACAGGCACTGAAAAACCCATGTAATTTCCAATGGCTAATGCGTTGGTGTGGAAGGCTGAGAGATCTCAGTGTCAGGCCTGCCCAATAGCCTGGGACGTGGACGTGAGCTTTGCTGCACGAGCACCCAAGTAATTTCTGCTATGAGGTAAATGCCTCACAGATTGGATATCAGTACGTGCTGGATATCCCCTGCAATAACACTCAGGACCTGGGATGAAAAAGACATTTCTATCATGGATCCCAGATCAGTCTGTCCATCCATCCATCAGCCTCCTGAACAATGTCTGAGCCCTCCTGGCTACTTTCAACCAAAGGAGGTCTCCAAATTCTGAATTTTTCACATATTTTATAAGGATTGGTGAGCAGGTAGAGGAAACTCAGATCAGCTCAGTGGGGTGCACAGGAAACATGGGTCCAAGTCCACACACAGGCAAGTCAGAAACAAATTGTCTGGGGGCAGGTAGAGTTGGGAGGAAAAAACCCCATTTTATCTAACAGTCATCCCTATGCTATAAGCACAGGACAATACTTCTGTTTCCTTCTGTTTCACAGAAGGAGGGAAGCTATTTTGAAATAAAGCCTCTGGTGGTCCTTCTTTTCTTTGTTTTAGATTGAGTCTGTCTTTTCTGGTTGTAGGAGATACAAAGAATTGGGGGATTTTTACATTTGGGTAGAAGAGTGCTATTCATACAAACAATAAATATATTTCTTTATGATCTATATCTCAAAAATGCAGTAGTCCTGTTTTTAGATATTAACCAAAATTTTAAAACGATTTTAGCACCTCACCCTTAATCAATCAACCTCTTCTTATTTCTTCTCTCTCGGGCTTTTCAGTGCCCTGCCATCAGCAGGCAGACAGTAGGTATTCTCAGGTGAACTCCAAACCCTACTCTAGGCTCTGTCGTGATGCCCTTTGTTTCTAACAACAGCTAATTGCCCGTACCTCAATAACAGAAAGCATCATATTACAAGCTTCTTTTGATATCAAACATTGAAGAGACTCAAAATGATTTTGCCTCTCATCCCCCTACATATATCTGCAAGCCATCTTTGTGAAAGATGATTACAGGCAATGCAAACATGCCCCGGGAAACACACGCCAATGTATGCGGCTTAGGAATCAATGCTCAAGCAGCTCCCTTGATGGAAAACCTGCTGCAAATAGGACACTTGCTCACTTCTGAGGGAGCATGTTTCTCTCAGTGAGAAGGATGACATAAAGTCTAACCCTCTCCCGGTATTCCCCAATGCTATTCCTGCTTGAGACCACCTCCAATGCAAACAAGTCTTATAACCAGGATGCAGGGAGCTTGCTGAAAGACCATAGGAGTCACACCTATTCATGAATTTGCCACATGGCTGTATTTCTGCACGTGAGTGATTTGTAGCTCTCAGTCCACAGAGCTATGATAACTTTTTAATAGGAAAAACAGGCCCTGGTGCTGTACCCAGCAGTTTTGTTATGCTCTAGGGAAGCTAAATGGAGGAGGAAATAAAAGAGAAAATTGACCATTTGTGACCACCAAGTATTAAAGAAGCAGGAAAAAGGCAGGCAAAATCCAAACTACTGCACACAGCAATAGCACCCCTGAAATTTCTGCTCATTTCTTGATAAGCAAGGCTCTTATGAGCTTGGGGTGCTTCAAACAGTAAAGTTTAAAGCTGAATTACAAATGAGCAAATAAAGGGGCAGCTTCCTCTTGGGTGGGAGGTTTTCCTCACACCAGCTACAGAGGGGCTGTATCTGTGCCACCCTACAACTCCCTTACCACAAGCAGAAGCCCTAGACCCAGCAACACGCTGAGAGTTTACCTGCCAGCCTCACGCTCTGCCATTGACACACAGCCTGCCTGGCAGAATTACAGCAAAACTGTACTGACCATTGAGTCTTTTTTCCCCCTCCCTTCCCTTCTTCCATACATTAACCACAGCCGCATTGCTGGCCTGGGCAGAGTTGTGCTGGCTGTCTCCAGGGAGTCGCTGACAAACCATCTTACTGGTGCACTGGAGACATAAAAGTCTTCTGCAAACCCGACCCTACCTTTTTGTAGCTACCCACTAAGGGATTTTGTTGCAAAGATCAAGTGATGTCAAGTACAAAAGTAACTGTTATTTAGTTTTAGCATTTGTAAACCTCGATACTCAGGAATTTAGATATTTATCAGCCCATTTACAGGAGAAGTATGAAGACCAACACCTGTAGCAACAGATGCTGATTCGTGTTCCCTGTCTTGCTGAATAACTTCGACACCTATTTTTCCAGGCAGAAGAACCTGAACAAAATCACTTTTATCACGATGGATCCTAAACTGCTGTTCAGTGACCGGTTAGTTTGCAAAACCCTCTTTAAGTGCTTCACAGCTGCTCCACTGACTCCATTGGGTTCTGCATGCAAACAGCACCTCAGAAAGGCCCCGTAAAGCCATGGTGCTCCTGTCTTGCATCCAAAGCTCAGCAGTGCTCTTTTCCTCAATGCATGACCAGAAGTATAAGGCGTATTTTCAGATCTTTCAAACAGGTTCATTATGGGCTTAATGCCAAGCCTATTGCAAACACCATAAAAAGACCTCAGCTGATTTTGGAGGTCTTCGGATCAGTTGTTCTAGGAAACAGATTTGTACGAAGGTAGGAGGAAGAAACAGTACTTACAAGAACTGTGGGATCAACACAACAAAAATGCTCCAACTGAAGCTGCAACACTGATTGCCAGTTTGCATGGCTGTGCTAAGCTTAGCAAAGGTAGGACTGGTCCCTACAATCTGAGGAGTTTAACTCCAGAGGTGCAGAAACTGATCAGCAAATGCTTTTGTTTATAGCGCGGTGACTTCCTATGGCTGTTTAAAAGCTGGGTTCTCATCTGAACCGGTTGACCCTATTCCTTCCCTCGTATCTGGATACAGCTACGTGTTGCTGAGGAGCAATTCATTCCCATCATTTTGGACCTCTGTTTTAAGGTGGAAAGAACTGGAGACACCTGTCAGCCTTCACTGGTGACAAACAGAGCTTGGATAATGACCAGAGACTAGATGCACAACTTGCAGAGGGCTAATATTAAGCAAGGGAATCCCACCGTGTGCCTTTTAGCTCACTCAGCGTTTATAGGCAAGTCAGCAGCCAGATTCAAAGGGATAGTCTTTGATGGGTGAACATAAAGGCGCTGGTCATCCTCTTGTCACCTCACCATTTTGCTGGTTGTTTTTGTACTTAGATTATTCTTGCTACATAGTGACCTGACAAACAAAGTCAGAAGTCCATGGTAATCTTGTTCAAAAAGTACATATATTTAATAATGATAACAAATACAATTTTTTTCCCCTGGAATTTCCACTACTGTATTTCAGTAAGTCCCTTCTATGGTCACTGCAGTTTGACTGTACATAGCTACTGTCTAAGCTGGATACATATGGTTATGTTTTAGCAGTGTAGTACTCAAATATTCTCTATAAATATAATAAAAGATTTAACATTTCTGTTTTCATTCTGATTCTTACACATATTTACTGGATTTTCACAAAAAATACATGTCTCTTTCCTGCCTCCCCCAACCTTTTACTGGGTTCCAAATAAACCTGAGTTTGTAATTCAAGTCAGTATCTGCCATCTGTTCAGGTACGCAAGTCCGACGCACACAAAAGATGGGATTTCAGTGGTCCCTGCTCACTAGCTTTGCAGTACAAACATCTTCTTAGCATGAAGAAAAAGAAAATGCTTTGATGTTTTTAAACAAAAGGAAGAGCTAAAATGGACCCCGGGGATGCACAGGTGCTCTGTACAAACAAAAGATGACATTTTTCAATCTGAAAATGAGTAACATTATTTCAGGGCTGTCTTTCTTATTATACTGGGATTTTTACGTATATTATTTTGCAGGTAGCTTAACTACCCCAGAGGCAGGTGTCCTCACTACACTGAAGAGTACAAGATGTGTATGGACTCCCCTGTACCGAACCGATGGGCGGCTTCAGTGCCAAGGTGAAGGTCCCATCTGCAGGGATGAGAAGGGCGCTCTGGGCATTTACGCTCTGCTCGTTTTGCCAGCAAGCATTCCAATATTAACAGTCCAGTCACCTGTTCTGTCAGTATTTGGATTAATGTCCAATTTTTTTCTTGCAGATTTTGGTGTAAGGCCTGAGCTATGTTGAGAATCTGGAGCATGCACTCAACTATGGGCTCTGCTGGGGACCTTCTCCCCTGCCTCTGCTGGCCCTCCTCCCCCTGTCCCTGTGTATCTCTCTCATGCAACTAGAAGGAAAGCTTCTCAAACAGGGGTAATTCTCAGCATTTGCACAGACACGAAACCAACGGGGCCACAAAATTGTTTGCAAAAATATTGATGAAAACAGGACTTAGATTCCTATCAATGGTCTCAATGCAAAATCCCTATCTTCCAACAACAACTCCAAGAAGATGACGATGCCTCTGCTGCCTGGGTTTTGAAATGACATTAAGTGGGTGGGCAGCAGTGCGGCTTATGCAGGCCAGGGCTGCCTGCTTGGGAACCAGACTGGAATAAGCTTTGTTGAGACATCCTGTACACACAAACATATACGCAAGCGCGGTACAGACGAAAGAAAAGAGTAGTCTTTGGCTAAACCTTCTGATTTATAGGAAATGGTTTGAAGACAAAAACAACCAAAAAAATGTTGCCAACCTCTCAGATGTATCATTTACTTAGAAAAACAAGACCGGTATGCAGAACACGGTGCCTTTTAAGAAAGTTAATCTTCATTGCTCATAACAATACCGAATTTTTGGTAACCACTGCATTACCAATCTTGCAGTATAAAACGGCATTGGTACAGATTCACGTGTCCTTTATTAGTCTTTTTAGTTCACTGCAGTCTCTCAGAAAAGCCTTCAGGTGTGTCCAATGCTGCCTTGCTGTAACAGGGACTAACAGTCCTGCACATAGGTGTGCCATGGAACTAGTATGGCTGCAAAAATCAGAGGTGACTGGATTGTTTAAACACAGCATGTTGCAATCTGGATTGCTGTTGAAGCATCTGCTTGCAGACCTACCATATGAAAAGAACAGGCATCTAGTGATCTAGTGTGGTGAATTTCCACATGATGAAATTTGTGTTAAATAGTCATGTTTCTTCTGAGTGACATCCTTAAATCATCATTTTCTCTAGGAAAAAGATGATTCCGCTATCAGCTACTTTATGTAATTAACAGTAAAATCTGCTTTGACTTCCAATACTCCCACTTTTTCTGAATGTTTAGATCACTTGTGTCTTTATTCAAGCTTCTACCAACTTCATCTTCTTGGCAGTGCTTGCTAGCAAGTTGACTTTGGACATAGTACCTTGAGTTTTTCCACTTGTCTAGCCATGTGAACAACGCCTGTAGCAGCACCATGTACTGTGTGGCACAGGCAGATGGAGCGTGGACAGTCTTACCACAGATCCTGGATGGGACCGGCATTCATGGCATCACGCAGGTTACCTTGATGAATCAAACCATTAATGTTTGCTGTTCTTCCAATCAACCTTACTACAGTACTAGATGAGAGCAGTGAAAATACATATTCATGTAGCTCTTTCGAGACATGTTTTACTGTACAGTTAGATGCCAAATGTTAATATTTAACAGCACAAGCAGAGCCCTTTTCTTCCAGCTTCAATATGTAGGACAATGCCTTCCTTAGAAGCAGACCTCTGATGTTCTATGTTGGACCACTGTGGTGTATTACGTAGTGACAGCAACATGCCTGTGGCTTTCCCTTCTTGTTAAAAGTAAAAAAGGTTAGGTCCCAGAGAACAGCAGTGCAAATCCCAGGATGTCAGACTAACACTGGCCGCTGACAGCATCTGCTGCATTGAAGGAAATCTGTGCGGGGCTCATCTGCTGCAGCTGAGGCATCCTCGCTTCCAGTGGCTTGTCGCTCGCCGACTGCATTGTCTGGTTCCTCTTCCGCAGCATCTGTCCGATCCCCATCATGGGGAATCTGCCTCTGCTTTTAACACAGTTGGGGCTACCCAAGGGGTTGTTGGAAACCAGCTGAGTAGGGGACACTGCTTCTTCCTTTGCCGGATACGCTTTTTCTTCATATGTGAAAGAGACTTGGGTGGGGTGGACGGGGGACGTACTCCCTGGCTGAAAAAGCGGAGACAGTGTCCTTTCACTTGAGCTTTTGTAAGGGAAATTCATTGGTGAGCCTAAAATCCTGTACTGATGAGAGGGGGAAACCTGGTCTATTTGGTCCTCTCTGTCAACCGACTCGAAGGAGTGCACAATATTCAGGATGAGAGGAGAGTCCTTTGCCCGGCCCCCGATTCGGGCCGGCTCCTGCTGCGGAGACTCCTGCCTCTTGAGGAGCCGAGGGGTTCTGGGGGGCGGCTGCTGGACTTCGAGGTACTCCAGGGAGCTGGAAGTGACGCAGCCCGTCTTGGTTGCCAGGGGTTCGTGGAAGGGGCTTACCGCACTGCTGGAGTCTGCAAAGCAATCAGAAAAGGAACCAGAAGAGCAGATTGTATTTAATAGCACTGCCTGCTCTGCCTTACGGCAGACAGCGTCCGACATCACCTTTAACAATTTTAGGAGAGTGTGACAAATGCACTAGCTAGAACAAATGGTCTTAGGGATATACTCAGAACCTAATTCCCTGACTCTCATTTGATACTTACGTTGTTTCATGGGTAATTTATCTGCCACTTTCCTCAAAGGCAAGAAGAGTGCTTAAACTGAGTAAGACAAGGACATGAAATGGAAAACCACAGATGTCTTCAGCTGTTTGTATTAATTATATCCTCTAAGGCCATGTCTGAGAGATCTCACATTTCTCCTTTCTTAGTGCAACTTTGCATGGTTTTAACTGGGTCTGTGTACTGTATTCACTGACATACCTAGAGACACAGGGGACAACAGTGAGTTAATCCCTAATGTCTTTACTTGCATTTTGGAACAAAATCTGTTCTTGGTTTCACACATGTAAATATGGAGTAGCTGTACTGGCCAGATTCAGGCCGTTACAGTTTGAACAGATTTGCTGCATCGACTTCAGTGAGAATCTTCTCCCAGCAAGGACTGAATATAAATGGAACAATCTTTGCAGGATTTGGCCCAGTAAAACAAAACAGCTCATGGAGAAGATCTGCTCGGTTTCTACAGGACGCTGGCACTCGTTTATGCCAAGCTTGTCACAAGAAAACATGCTTTGCTGCCTTTATGGAAAGCTATCCAAGGAGCCTGCTTTGCTAGGTTTCCCCTAACTGAAAGAATAGCGGACTGGCAGTTAATCACTGTCCATGAGTTCCCTCAGTCTCAAACCATCTAAAAGGGGTATAAAATAATTTAGGTCTGCCAGCCCTCAGGTCACAACCACAAATCTCACATGTATTTCTTTTGAAAGTGATGGTCTTAGCAGGGTTTGAGACCTGAATGGATGTACGGGATGAAATCACTCACATTGAGAGTTGTTTGGGAAAAGCAGACCAGGTTTAATCTGACTAGTTTCTTCCCAAAACTGGTCAAAATTATTTGACCACTTCATTTAGGAAGTGTCAAAACATGGATTCCATAAGCAGGGAAATGCTTTAGCTGAGATCTGAACGATTTTCACGTTTCAGTTCAAAAAAGCAGGGAGAAATCTAAAGAGGAAAAAAAATGAACTACGTTCACTTCCTCCTGTGCCTCCCTCCCAAAAGGAATGACAAATTCTGAACAAAATGAGCCTTTTTTAATGTTTTTTACATTTTCACAAAAAGTATGTCCCATTTCTGACCAGCTCCGCGGACTACTGCTACCTTGCAGCAGAGGTGCCTGTGCTGCCAGACAAATACCACTTTGACATTTTTTTAGGTATAAAACATCAAATGATAAATTATCAAGTCACAAGAAAGAGCAAAAAACACCATAAGCCACCACCCTAAATAACTCCCTGACACCACATTAAACATTCTACATCACCGTATTTCCCCCCACTGCTCTGTAATGACCTCCCCTCACTTAGTTCCTTCATTTAACAGCTGGCTACATCACCTTCCTGCTCCTCAATGTCTCCCATCCACATCTGCACTACCAACACCCCATTTTCCCCGCTGACTCCTCTTTCCCTCCACTCCTTTCCTCCACCTCCTTTTGCGAGCAGCTCTCAGCCATTCCTCCCAGGCTGCTTCCTACCCTGCGTGATTAATGCTCTGCTCTCCTCTAGCTGTCTCGTCTTTTCCCTTCTCTGTTAATGCTTTCCCCTCTCCTTTTGCTGCCTGAAATTTGCTGGGGTTAGCAGTCCCACCTGCATTTCCTCTTGGCTGCCTACTTCCCCTTCCTCCACCATCAGCTGCCGCGCACTGCTTCTCCCAGGGATGCCACCGTTACCGGCACTCTCCTCAGGGTCAGGGATTTCTTCCCGTGCTGCCCCTTAGTACCCCTTAGCAATACCGGTAGGAAGAAGCTTGTCTACCGGCTTTGGTTTGTCAGTGATCTGGGGTGGGTGTTGATGCTTTCAAAGCACCAGTGTGAAATGCAGATGATTTTGTGTAAGTATGTATAAATAGGGAAAGAAAGCTTTTTTTAAAACACTGTGGGAATTCTGTCAAATAAAAGAGAAGTAGAAGTGAGGATTCACGACTGCTGAACATCGTCATGGTTTCCTCAGGATGTTTCCTTCAATGTTTGGCTACGTTATCCAGTCCTCTTTCACATACCACCTCCAGAGCAGACAGTGAATGCAAGCACACGACTATTTACTAACAAACACACAACACACAAGACGCTCTCATTAATACTGCGCGTGCCCACGCATGCACGTGCGCACAGGGACACACCACTGGTATTTCTCCCACTGACCTTTCTCCGGACCTCCAGCCTTGGTGACTTTCCGGTCCTTCAGCAGAGCCTTGGTGTTCTGTATCTGTGAGATAAGACAGGAAGAAGGCTGTCTATATGAAACTGGACTTTTCTCAGTTTTCTTTGGGAGCTGACGGTGAAGAATCTCCCCTTTCTTTTCTTGTTCTTTGAGTTTTTTGTCCTTTAAGTTGTAAAACAAACAAGAACAATTTGGTTTACTTAAGGGAAATTTAAATGACCCCCAGACTTATAAGCACACCACTTACTGAAGCCAACTTAAAAACTATACATTTACAAGGAACTTATCCTGGCTACTCAAGATAATGAAATCTTTCATGTCTCATTTTCCTCTGATCTGTTTGACATGATTTCATGGCTCCCATCTGCTCTGACACTCACACAGTGTGAAAGTTGGTTTTGGAAAATTAAAGGAAAGCTTTCTCTTCAGAGGCCATTTGTCCTAGGACACCTCGTTGGAGCAAGTAGATGAAGGTTCCTGCTCCTTCATACCTGAAATTTGCCTCCCCATTTAAACACTGAAAAAAGGTCTTTGATTTCTCTTTATTGCACTTCCTCTGACATTTAAAAAGGTGAGCTGCAAAGCTTTAAAGACGTTTAAACTCTTTGAGTCATTTATCTTCTGTCCAAAACAGATCAGGAGGAATACGGCCCTTGCTTTTACAGCATCTCTGCAACTGCACAAGACATGGAGGGGGAGAAAATTACTGACCCAACCTTTCACTGAACCCTAACTCCTTTTCGTGACGGGGAAGGCAGCTGAAGGTGGGATTGCAAGCGCATACATCCTAAAAGATAGGTTTGATCTTCAGTGATGACAGAGGGAAAACAGAAGTTGGGAATGGGATCTGAAGAGGAATCCAATTTTCAAAGCACTGTTTTACAGTGAAAATTCATTTTATCTTTTTTCAACATGAATCACTAGATTCTGCAAGCTGCGTAACACTCTTTACCTGCCACTGATTACAGGGGGAGCTAAAACTCTTGTTTCACTTCTAAAAATCAGGCATCAGATTTGTGGCCCACATTTTGCCATTCCTCAAAGACTTCAAGAATCTCTCACCTTTCTGGAACAAATCTGTGTGGTCCGGTTTTAGATGTCAATCTCAAAAAAGTGGGGCTTTTGTTCTGGTTGCTTTGGGGTTGTTTCTTTAGCGGGGCTTCTATGTCACGTTCTTTGTGTGGCTGTAATTCTCATTTAAGCAACATGTTTCACCGAGTCTTATTGAAAAGTCACTGTAACTACAAGTCTTTTTTTAAAAATGCAGGGAAGTTCCTTCACCCAATTATATGCTGAGGCCTGTATTTTGTCTGATAATTATGCACTGCCAAAGGGCTGGCTCTCTTGATGATTTTCTGTCGAAAGTTCATTGACATGAAGTCTATTGAAACCTTCAAATGCAAAGTAACATGCATACATGCGAGAGAGGGAAAGAAAGATGCAGAAGACAACTTGGGTTCTGTTGGGCCACTACACAGCTCTGGAAACATATTAAGACACCTAAGAGGAAAATAACCGGATTGCACTTGTTATGATCATTCCCAGCTCAGACAGAGTTCAGCCCCCCACATAGAGGGTGTCTGGGCATTGCTGGACTCATTAACCTTCGAGTTTTCAGAAGTTACAGAGTCAGAAGGAAGAGCTTCAGTGAATCATGAATTGGGGTTTTTAGTTTTATTACAGAAGTGGTTAGGTGACTTGGGAGAGTGAGAACCAGAGACCTTCTGAGCTCCTCGTTGTCTTCACATCTGTCTCCCTTCACACATGTGTTTTTTGTCGCCAGCCTTCCCTCCATTCGTCCCTTACCCCCTCCAATTTCTTTCCCTTTAGCTAGCTAAAGCTGGCTAATCCTTCCACAGAAACAAACCAATGCATTATGGAGCCGTCATCACTTTGCTTGCATGATACCTCTTCTTCCACCTGACGTCTTTCCCCTTGCCTTTAGAGGCTGTAAACACCTCTGTCACCGAGCATTTATTCCTCCCTGCCTGTGCTGTGCTTGGAACAACACAATGTCTGATCGGTCCTAGGCACTATCTGGGCGACCACAGTCACTACTGATGACGATGAAGTAATAAAAACAGTAATAACAACAATAGCAATAATAATAATAACAACACTGTGTGAATAACACCCTGTGACAATAGAGTCAGTGGGAGCTGTACAGTTAGTTTTGAGCCTACCACACTATTTTTCCTCTCAGGGCTCTAAAACTCTGCTGCGACGTTCAGTAAAGACTGGGCTCTACTGAATATCTTTTTTTAAAGGTACTTGTGAGGATGAGACCAAGTGGTGACTGTATTAAGCCTAAAGGAGACTATCAAGATTGTTAGCGGCTTTCTGCTATTTTGGATAGGTGAAGAAAGAATTTGCATGTCAGTTGCTGCAGCATCTGTCAGAATGCAGGACGTTTCAATGCTGCAATATTTTTAGCCTAATGGTACAAGAGCCAAGCCGCAGCTCCTCACCCACCAGGTGCCCCTGACTTTGCCTTCACACTGCTATGTCTTCTAAGCAGCAGTAATACAGTCATACCATACAATTAAAAGCACTCACAAAAAGAAAATTCACATATCTGGCGTTAGCAATTGATTAGTTTACCCTGGGTGAACGTTGCAAATAGTCTTATAAGTATTTTTAAAACTTACTAACATTATTTCTCTTAGGTGATGGTTGTGAGAGGGGAAACGACCAAAATCCTAAACTCCCAAGGTGACACAATACTATTATATTTTAAAAGGAAAGGAAGATTTCCTTCAGGGGAGTTATAAAAGTTTGCTCTTCACTGTACCATGCACAGCCATGTAATGGCATGCTGTCGCACAATGCAGGAGTTGTACCGGTATGTTATACTTGAATAGGTTTGGCATTACATCATCCTCTGCTATTTCCTGTCCTGACCTCGACCCGAAAATCTACCCTTAGTCCCAGCAACGGATTTGAAAGGAAGATAAAGGGTATTTGCCTTGGCCATGTCTGAAATGGTGATAGGACAATGACACAAGTTCTTAAAAGTTGCAAACTTCCTGAGTCTGAGCCCACCAGCTACCCTGTGGGAGACAGGTATCCCCAGTACTGGTCCCCTGGATTTGCTGGAGGGACGGCCGCTCATCACCTGAGGCCTCTCCAAGAAAAAGAGAGCTGGAGAGAGACAGACTGCTGCCTCCTTCCTCCCTGTGCTGCCCAGCTGCCCTGAGCACCAAAATGAAATCAGCCTGCAAAACAGCCTGGTTACTTAGCACCCTCAGCCCTGGCGCACTGATCCCACCACCCCAGGTTCGGAAACCTAATGGAGAAGAGGGGCTGGGCACGACCGCTGCCTGCGTGCCCTGCTGCCTGCCCCAGCAGGCAGCCCCTCGATCGAGGCAAAGTCCTTATTGCACATTGCTGGAGTGAGGTGGAAGAAATTCAGTCAGCTGCTGAAACCGAAGCTGACCAGCTCTCCTCTCCCTGCTATTCCCATGGCAACACACGGCTACGCTCTCTGTGCAGTGTCTGCCTCGGGACCAGTGCCTCCTAGTTCCCCTCTGGAAATGGGGGATGATAAGAAGACTCTATGTGCAGCTCATGAACATGCCTAAGATTATGAAATCTGTATCCCTGGGTCCAAGTGGTACCCACTGATCCCAGTGGCACAAGCTAGACGCTACCAGGGCTATGTTCCCATCCATATGAAGGCATTTTAGGAGAGATGTCTGCCAGTTATAAAGGGCAGTAGCATCCCAGGGTCTGTATTCACCCACGTGTGCTGCTGTAACTGTCCTGGTACAGTAAGTGTAACACAATCCCCTTGTGTAAATACAGTTAAAGCGATATAAACCATGCTTTATACTCAGCGATGCCCATGCAGAACAAGAATATACTGTATTATTGTTGCAGTGTCTGCACTGTGATTGCATCGAGGTAACTATTTCAAGAAAGAAATGACACCCCCCCATCCTCTAAATAGCTCCACTGGGACCAGCTCCGAGTGCAGGAGAGGCTTTGGAGGGAGCCTTTATCCCTACAAACCAAACTGGGGTCATACAGTGGCGCTACCGTTAGTTTTCAATTATCCTTACGGAAGTCAAACACCACTTCCCCTCTAGGGGCGCGGGGATTTCAGGACCACCACCAAACCAGACCATGCATTTCTCTCGGCTACGTGCAGGTACACGGGCAGACCTTGCTGCAGGCTCCCCTGCACAGGGTAGGTACACAGAAGCTGTAAGCTACTACCTGGATAGCAGGCAGAGCATGCCCATGGCTCTCTGTCACTGCACAGAGAAGTGACACCAGCAGCTGGAAGAACCTGGCCCAGAGAGCGTCAGGATGCACCATGCGACATCTGCAGTGTTCACCTCCAGGTACCTGCCTGTGTTTCCAGAGGAAGGTTGCCCTACAACAGCTTGAAATAAGCTGTCAAAGAGCATTTTGAAATATTATATTCATTGAGTCTACCCACTGCTGATACATTTTAAGTAAGGTGGGTTTTGATTTATGTAAGAAAAGAATTATAAGTACTTTGCCCTGCTATTTCCATCTGGCTTGCTGTTCAGCTTGTCTTGCAAGCAGTCTTTAAAATAAACAAAACCAGCCATGACACAAAACTGCCCTGCGATTAGACCATCAATCCAGCGCTGAAGAGTAGCTTTTGAAATAGGTAGACTCTTCAAGAATACTGCTCTTTGTCTTGGTAGGTAAGACTTGCACAGCTCATATTACTCTCGTAATTTTAGTGCTTGGCAAAGAATCAGCTGGGGAAGAAAAACTCCAGCTATGAGAAGACTCCTATTATCTCATATGTATTCTTTTAATATAGACTACCTTCTCTATTTGCAGGCAAAAAGACTGGAGACTGACAGAGCAAAAGGTAACCTGGTTAAATCTTTTCTCTGGCCAAGGGAAGTCCCTCATGGTGCAGTGGGCTAGTTCTGCATCACTTCTGCTAACCTGAGCAGAGTTTTGTGCTAATACAGTTTCATTGTTTCTGGTAGTCAAGCCAGTCTTGGCCCAGGACACCAGGAATGCCAGGTGACCAGGGATGATCACCCTGGCTGTCACTCAGCTCTCTGCCCTACATCACCAAGGTCTTGAGACTCAAGGCAACACAACTTCTTACAACACCAGCAAGTTGCACCCCAGAATGAAACTACAGAGCCCCCTGAAGAAGTTTGCATTATTTTGGTAAACAGAGCATTTAGAACTTTTATTTTCTTCATAAAAGTCACCTTTACACTTCCACCCTAGGGGGTTGCTATTTGTTCCTTTGAAAAGAAATTGAAGGAATTATTTGTCCTGCACAGGCAAGATCACAGGCCTTTTTTTTCTCCACAGGTCCAGAAATCCATCACCTTAATCACATTCACCGGGGATCCTCAAATTCAGTCTGCTTTCAAAGTACCTTAATGAGCTTTAATGAGCTTTACCTCATAGGAGTCTTTATTTGCCTTGTATTTTTCTATCTGGTATAGTTGGTTCTTGTGGCAAATATTGTCCTGGCCTTCAGACTTCTGTGGAGAGAGAAGCACAGAAAAGTAAAGTATGTAAGATAATTAGAGAAAACTAACATTCAACTACTGCTTAATGGACCGTATCCACTCTTGGCATTCGGTGGAGGTGCGTTAACTTACAGAGATGGTGAATTTGGTCCATTACATTTTAAATATCATTGATGGCATCATCATTAAAACAAGCTTGCTAAAAGAACTGAGAAAAGAAAAAAACTAAGAAGCTGTTGTCAGATCGGAAGGCCGTTGGGGATAATTTCTCTAAGAAGCAAACACATTAAGAAGAAAACTCCATACAACCCACCCTCCTGTCCATGCAGTCACGTAGGACCCTACAGACCTTCAACTAGTTCAGACTCCTTGCCAGACCACAGGCAGCTGAGTGGAGAGGCCAAGGGAAGAGAGTGTGCAGCTTGTCTTTGTGCGCTGTGCCCATCCTAGCACTCCAGCAAGTACCACGCAAAACGTGGCCTGAGAGCTCCGCTCCTCGGGATGTACAAGGAAGGATGACATGTGGCAGCAGACTCCTGCCCTAGAGAAAGCTGCTGTGCAAACCCATCAGCAGTGTTTCTGACCCCCAAGCCATACTCAGGGGCCAGGAAGGGCAGCAGGAGATTAGGAGACTTTATATTCATGTTATTTCTCATGTAAAACTTTCAGCTAAGTTTTCACTTAAAAACTAAATAAAATCTTAATAGCTCTTAAGCTTCGTCTTGATTTCCTGAATCAAATTACATTGTGTTATTGATATTTCAACTGGCAGAATTATCTCAACATACAGACACAGTACACACAAGTAAGGCTCTTCATGGCAACAGTTTGCTTTCTATAGGGTAACTGCCTAGCCAGAAGGAATCTCCTATGGAAACAGGGACTTGTGAGACATAAAGCCTATCAGCAATGCTCTCTGCAACCTGGGGAATTCTTATCTGAAATAATGTTATTAGTTTGCAAGGAATACCTTCCCTTCATGGTTACTGTTACAAAATTATCAAAAAAACCCACCCTTGAGTAAAGCCTTGAGATCAAATGCCAGCAAGCTGGGAAACTTTCAGCACTTTTTTTATTCCCCTCACCCACTTGTCCAAAGAATTGGCATCAAGCAGTACTTACCCTAAGGCTTGCCAAGTAACGCTCCAGCTTCTTATTAAGTAGAAAGTAGATGGCAAGTGTGTGACTTGCCCTGTTTGAGAGCACAGTGTTGATGACATCGCTGTTCTTGTAGCCGAGCTTCTCGGTCATATGGAGCAGCACACTTTGGCTAAGGTCCTCAAGGTGAATCCTGTACAGAGAGAGAGGCAGAGCATGCTGTTCGTACCATCCTGCCAGCAGCAGAGTCTTGCCAGCCACAGGGGATGTGTCAGAGTGTAAAGAAAAGGCCTGAAAGGCTCAGTAACATTGGAGCGATTAGCTCTCTCCTCCCGTGAGCAGGCATGAAAAGGGCAGACTGTTTGGGAACCACAGGCACCGCAGGAAGCCATGATAGCAGAACGAACAGCAGTCTCCCCACCATGTCCTACCCTGATGTGAAATGGCACCGTGATGCTCAGGATGCCGCCATTTGTTACCCTACAGCTGACTAGTGAAGACCGTCAAGATCATCTGGCTGGTTTTGAAGGAAAAGAGGTAAAATCCAACTCAGGTAGCTACATTTGGCTTTCTGAAATGACCTTTCCTTGTAATCAAACACCACTGCGTTCAGCTTCGCTCCTTACCTGTTGCACAATATTCATGCACTAAGTAGCTAGAGCATTTCATGCCAAAGAAAGGGGATGTACAGGGAGAGTTATTACAGCAGCTCTCAAAATGGTAAAACTGCTGCTATACTCCTGTCAGTTAAAAGCACAATTACAATACATGTTTATGTATGTGCTCTTCTCTAAAGTCTGTAACAGACTCAGCTAAGGCGAGAAATGGGAGTACAGCAGCCTTGTGGAAATGGCAAAGCATCTTCTCAGTCTAAGTTAAAACCAGATTTTCCATAGAACTCTGCTCCTATTTAGACCTCTAAATGTGCTGGCCAGGTTCCCAGATGTACCTGTCAACTCCCATCCATCTCCAAAGAAATGCTGGGTTTCATTGCTTTCTAAAGAGTATTCCTTGCTCCTAAGATCAAGCCTAATATCTGGCTAAGGCAACTTAGGGGAGTGTAGGTTGTGGGCTTTTTACAACCTGCCTTCCCCCTTCAAAAGCACCTTTCTCCACCTTTCCCACTCCTGCCCTGCTGTCCCCCTGTCCTGTGCATCTGTGATGCGAGGAATGCCCGGACAGCAGTCTGGGCCTGATGTAGAGGACTTAGACAAGATCTAAAACACAGTCTGGAAAATCTCAAATAATTCTTTTCCTTTATTTGGCGTGCTTACTAACATTTGTTCTGCAGCTAAGGAATGCTTGGGGTTGGGGTTTTTTTTAAGTTTTTTAAGTTCAAAAGCAAAACTTATCTTGGCCATTGCACGTTAAAGCATCTGGACAGCAAAAGAAACTCAAGCAATTGCTACTTGAAGCAAAATGGGAAATTTTTGCTTGCCTTCAGGGAATTTCATTAATAAAAGCAAGCTTATAAAAAGCCTGGGAGAATATTCTCCTGAAAATGCAGCTTCTGATGTTCTTCCACCTAATATCCATGCTCTCCCCTTTCCTACCATGTTCCCATCTTGGGAACGACAGGTGTTACCCCCCAAATGGTGGAAAAGCACTGCAAGAATGTAACACAGCCTTTTGCTTGTGTTGATTAAGAGGGGAAGTGATTCTTCACAAATTCAGTAGTGCATTTTTCTGAACTATTTCAACACATCTTACCCACATCTGCACACTAACAAAAACTTGGGAGACACTCTGTCGAAGCTGACTCTAGTGGTACTTTCTGAGGCAAGCTGAACAGGAGACAGGCCATGTCTAAATATTTCAAACTTTATAGAGTATTTTCTCTATAAGGCTCCAGTATGACAAAGTCTAGGTGGGTCAAGCTTGGGACATCAACTAATTAAACTAAAGAAATATTATCCAAAAAATGAAGTGAAAGAAAGAATCTGTATGGCTTTTATCCTTTACAGCTTCACATAAAGTCTATGTTCAGATAGAAGGAGTATCCACTTTGTTTTCAGATCAAATGATGAGAAAAGCAGTGCAATGAGAGAGAAAGAAAGAAAGAAAGAAAGAAAGAAAGAAAGAAACTGGGTTTTTTAATAGCAAAGCATTGCATTCCACATTGATGTCCCCTTTAAAAGTGCTTATAATAGGAAAGGATTATTATCATCACCATATTCACATATTTGCATGAGCAAACATATGCCCCTTCTATAGTTCGGCACTGCATTTTCTTCTGTTCTTCCATTTGATTTGCTTCCCTTTAGGAGGGAATGATTAATGGGCACTCCATAAATAGAGAGCATTGCACAGCTATTCTATCTAATAGAGGCCAGCCCCTTCTGTAAGTCACCTACCTAAGTGCACCAATGAGCAAACTCTAGAAGGGACACTTCCACCGCAACCTGACTAGAGCCTGACAACTGCAAGGAATTAAAAAATAGAGGCATGGAAATGTACCTATAAATGCAAAAGAATTGTGAAAGCACATTCAAGCCTATTTCTGTCTTTTTTCCTCTTTCCTGCAGATAAGACACACACAGCAAGAGAATTAAATTACCCATACAGCTCTCAGTTACACTTACATTCACTTAACAGATGCCACATTTAGTAGATTGATTACACTCATTACGACAGTGATTTCATTAGCTTAACGACTCATTCAGTTTACACTTGTTTTCCCTTTCTTTACCATACAATGTTCAAATGTACCATACTTCAGTACAGTCCAATGTACCATAGGAACTCAGATTTCCTTTTGTTGGACAGCATACTATGCAAATTAACTCAACTGCCCTTAAATTTGGGGCAATAATGTTGAGATAATGGGTCTGCCTGCTCTCATTCTTATTACTTGCAAAATAATTGTTCGTTCGTAGGGGCCATCTTTATATTCTGTCCACGTAGGTCTGGGGATTGCAGGCAGCTGGCCTCACATTTGCCCTCCCCGTTTCAGTGGATGGCTCTAGTGATACCTCCAGGCATCCAAGCTGCTCAACATCCATCCAACCATATTTTGAGAGCAGGAGACCTGTTATTCTCCTCAGGTCAAAGAACAGCATATTCACAGTGATTCTCCACGATGCAGTACTTTAAAGTTAAGACACTACCTCTGGAAGGGAAATGCTTGCTGCTAAATTAGGGCACCTCTGTTCCCTGTCAATGCAAAGAGAAAGGGAGGTGACTCAGGTAGGAGCCCAGACTGTGCAGGCTGTGACCCATAGGCCAGCCAACAGCAACGTCAGAGTCAAAGGTCTCCAAAAATTCCTAAAGGCCTTCCTGAGATTCAGGGCTCAAACTGATTTCCCGTACCCAGGTCTAAGCATGATCAAGCAGTGGCAGCGCTCACCACCTGCTTCAGCAGTAAGAGAGGGGTGCTGCAGGTGCCTCTCAGCCCCACGGGGGCTGGATCCACAGCTCTGAAACATACCCTGTTCACCTGGCTAGCAGTGGAGCAGAGGGGAAAACAGGTGGGAGGCACTCTTACCAGCAAAGCTGTGACCTGGGCTGAATGCTGAAGGCTGGCTGTATGTATGGCTTGAGCATGCCTATGGGACTGAGTCCTTCAGGGCACCGACACAAAAAGATGGCCTGGTTGGTGAACACCAAATCATTTTTGGGTGGAGGACAGTGGTTCAGACGTTCAGACAAAAGTAAGTTATCACGTCCCTAGGCATACGCTACATGTGGTATCTGGCAACTGAGTAAACGGTAGGGGGGGAGTTAGGATCTCCACTCTGGGACTCTCCTGTTAGCAAGTTAGGACAGAAATTTTGGGGCACTATCAAATTTTAAGCACCAAAATTAGGCTTTAAGTTGCTGTCTCTGCCTCAGTGTTACTTCAGATCTTGACCTGCAAGCTAGTTACTCCTCCAGTGAATCCTCTGCAGGTACTAGATAGCGTATGAGACACAGCTGGAGGGCTTTGATACAGGAAGGAGGTTTTATCTGATCAAATATAGATATATATTTCTAAGTGAGCTGCCTGAGGCTCCATTTACAGTCACTGCAGAGGAACTCGGATCTCCTGAGCACAAAGTCATCCTACTGCAGAATCAAAAAGAAGTCAGATTAATCATTCTGTGAAAAGTGCCCTTATTTCTCTCTATTGACTGTAAGGGGAGCCCAGACTGGCTGGCTCATGTGTCAGTTCTACACTGCAGATGTTTAAAGTCAAGCAAGATTATATCTAACCAAAGTGGACCACAAGTATCTGTTTTTCCCTAGATGGATGTTTGGCCATGAGATTTGTTCTCTGTTTGCATTTAGTCATGCATTTAGCACCATGCAGGTATTCAAGATCAACATCCAACAAAGCCAGATCATTTAACTCTGACCTTTCTCACCACAGTTTGCATATTTACTTAATCCACAGAACCTCATGTATGTATCACAAATAGGCATAGCCTCTACTGCAGAAGTAGCTTAGCTTTTACTGACAAACAAGAAGATCAGAACTACCTGTCACACATACCCACTCCAAGGTCTGGAGCCAATTAATCATATGATCTGCACCACAGACCACCCTGCAAATAATGTACTGTATGCCAGCTTCTAATTTAAGGTATTGTTTTTGACCACCTCAAGCAACACACATTCAGTGGCCAATCCTAACTACTTTTAGGGTGGAGTCACAAAAGCAACCCCAGAAAATGCACTGGGATGCTGTCACACAAATGGAACTGAAACACCAGAGCCGGTCACATTTTAACATACATAATATATACAGACCCTGGCAGGCTTTCTCCCCTCTTTTGCACAGTACCTGTTTGGATATGTGACATTAGGTGGTGCTCTTCCAGGGTAATTCTCATTAAGCCATCGATTTGCAAGTGCCTGCTGGATGTTTGGTCTCTTTGCAGGATCTGGCTCTAGTAGAGATCGTAGAAAGTTTATGGCCGCTGTGAAGAAATCAAGCAAAAAACCCAATAGCTATGTCATCTGCTTTATGACTTAACACAGTAGTTGAGTTACTACAGGTGTGTAGCCTGACCAAGAGTATACTAAAAAGTAATGTTTTCCTTATGGTATGCTCTAATGTCCTTGAGAAAAAGGAAAAACTGATAAGGCATTAGTAAGTAAAATAAACATGATTTATAATCACAATGATTTATAGAGTCATAAAGGAGAGAAGAAAAAGTGCCTTTTGTTTCAGAGCCTGTTTAAAGTTTCTGAGCAGGTTAGCCAAAATTTAATTTTTGTATGAGGACAAGAGGCCTGAGTAAGGTCAGAGGCAAATCACTCAATCTGTGTTTAAAATAGAAGGAGATGGACGGGGGGTGAGTGGAGAGGAGGGGAGGGATGCAGAGCTGGGAGGGAAGACATGGAGAATTGGGCTCCCTTTGACATTGTAAGGACAAATTCTCTCCTGGCTTCTATCCAACCCACAATCAGTTGCAGGAGGTTTTAGCCAAATTAAAAGAGTACAGTAAATTAACAGGCTTCATTCTGTTTTCAGATACTGAACCTTCAATTTTCAGTGACATTCAATCATCCTTCGGGATTTTCTTGCAAAAACTCTCAAAAGTACTTTTCTGATATTTTTAATTCATGTACTTCTTTTATGTTTAGGAGCAATGAAATCAAGTGATTTGCTTAAAGACTCACAAGAAGTGTCTGTCTGAGCTGAAAATAAACTCTGCTTTAACTAGGTCTGGTCTTTATTCCTCAAATTATCAAGGCTAGATTCCGTTTATCAGCTACAAGATAGTAAAGAGTTAACTATGTCCTCTACAATTCCCTGCATGAAAGATGAAGAAACCTAATTCTGGAAAAACCAAGATCAGAATGATTTTGTAGAGGAGACACAGTCAAGTGAGACGATGCTAGATGAGTCCTGAATGAAGTCAACAGCAAGCAAGAGGCAGAAGTGATGGCTGTGGCAGTTTTCTCCCAGTCAGATGGACAGGACCTTGGGGGCTTTTTTCCACCTTCTTCCACAGCAGATCTGCAGTTCCCCTCCTATGCTCTCCTGAGCATGTCGTGTCTACTCATCTCCTTACTAGTGCAGGTGCCCTGGGCAGTGGCAGCACAGGACCACTGTGGCACGGGACGTTGTCCTCTGGGATGTGCCTTCTGAGTAAGCTGCAGTACAGCCTTGCCAACACAGCTACTTCAGCTCAGCACAGGCAAACCAAAGCCCTTGAACTCTTGTGTTACAAAGTAGATTGAATGGGATGTGCTAATGCCTCAATGCTAGAAAACTGCGGAACTATGAGCCAGACTTCCCATTCAGGTTTACAGGCATTTGATCTCACCGTCACAGCACGCTCACTCGGCACCATGCCATCCCCTACTCTAAAGCAGAGCAGCCACGACATGTCTTCTCCACCAGCAATACAGCGGAACCCTCATGAATCCCTGTTCCCACACGCAGTTTAAGGAGAATAATATGCCTGCTCATGAGGCCACAATGTCCTCATCTAAAAAAGGCATAAACGTTAACCTAGGCACAGCACCTCTGCCCTTCACTGGTTCTCCTCTGTGAGAATGCTGCCCTCCTCCGTGTTTGCCTGGCTGGCTTCCCGAGCATTTTAATCTCCCCAGGCCCACCCAAATCACCCCTCACCTGCAGTATGGGACAGGATGGCTGGTCTGATGCATCAGGGCAAGACAGTGGACGGGGAAGGGAGGGTTTCTCCTCAAATAAATCAGAGTTAGACCCAATAGGTGCCAGCTCCTAACAGCCTGGGTAACCTCGGCATTCAACATCCCGCAGAAATCAAGTATCAGCTGGAGAGGGCCCCGAGAGGCTACCCGTTTCAATGCCGGCCTACTATCAAGAAGCTTGTATGTGGAAGAGAGTTACCATTATGTATTTACTGGCTCAGCTGGGCATCAGCTGTGTTTTTTCTAAGCCCTTTCCTCACAAATCGCTGATTTATGGGAGATACTTTACTTAAATCTTTCCCAACATTTTTGTTATTTTCCTACCACAGCGATATTGCGGAAGCAGCAGGAAAAGCCTACATCCAAGTTCATAAGCCTGCTGGAAGCTGATGCTACAGCTGCTCTCCGCATGCCCCCAGTGCCCTCCCATCATGCCTCTCGGGCATGGAACCCCTTCATTATGGCAAACAACAAACCCCTTGTTCTTCCATTTCACCTTCTCTCTCTCCAGTACTTTCACCATCTCTGTGTTAGAAACCACATGTATCCCATGGGTTCAAAGCAAAATAAATAACCCCTCCCCAAACCAACACCCTCCCCCTCCATCACCACCACCTTCAGTCTGCAAATCAGCTAATGTCTCCTTAAAAATCTTACTTTTTTCCCCCCTTGGCAAAAGTCAGACTAATTAAATGAGGCTTGTGAAGCACCACAGAGATAAACAGATCCAGATCAGGAGAAACTAATTCTGGAGAGAACATCCCCCCTGGGAGGCTCCCTGGCCGGCCAGACCTGGGCAACATGGAGGAGATGAGTAACAGCACTTTGGCTGACTTCAGCTCTCAGGTGGTACAAGGAGGAGAGAAGCCTTTTCCAGTTAGCTGCACGGCTGTGGGACAGCAAAATTAGTCCCCCAGGGAGCAAACACAAAGCTGCCCAATCAATTTTTGGACCCACTGTGTATGAAGCGATTTTTCCTGCCGCACCAAGTAGGCTGGTGAACAAAGGGCACTGTGAAACACCCTGCTAGGGCCTCGTTACCTGAAGCCTCGTTTATGACGAGCTTGAGGACAGCACTAATCTGATTAGCCAGTGACCTGCACTTGGTGGAATTTTGTTCCCTTGGTGGAATTTTGTTCCCATGGTGTAATTTTGGGGCAAACTTTGCTCTTTTGACAAATGAGAGACCAGCATAATGAGAAACGACATTTCTCTCTTAACTTGCTTGAATGTACCGAGGTCAGTGATGACCAGAAACAGAGTGCGCTTCAGGTGGGGATTTCAAGACCTCTGCTGTCTTCATGTTCCTTGTCATGAATGAAACCAACTTAGTGTCTTGTTCACACTGTCAGGGTATGCCTGGTTATAGGTATACAGGTATTGCTTACAAAACTGGCCAGAGAAAATGCAATGAGGTCATTTCACAAGCCATGAGCGAGCTCCACCTAATAAAATCCTTCCTCCAAAGTACAGGCATGGATAGACGATGGCTTTTCTTCTCGTCTCTACTTCATTTCTCTGTTCCAGAAGGAAGACCATGAGCATACAGAAGCAGTAAATTGAGGAAAAAAGGAATGTGTGCAAGGTGAATACCAACTTCCTGAGCAACTGAACTCTGCTCACCTAAAATCAATAATCAGATAGCTGTGTTGTTTAAGAAGCTTAATAAAAAACAGTTTCCTAAATGAGAAAATCAAACACTAACTCCAAATTTTCCCTGTTGCTACACACTTGCTTTGGGTGCTGATGGTCACCCAACATTTTAACTAACACAAATAAAATATACTCTTGCTTAGTGATAAGACTGGCTACTTTTACGATGGGACTGTCTGTTCAGTAACTGTGAAATTCAATATTGAAAGACAACGTACTGAACAAGCAAAACAGACTCCTGCAAAAAATCTCTATGTGAATTTACAGAAAAAGAAAGCCTGATTAAAGAAAAAGATCCATAAACCTAAGAAGTTAACAAACACAACAATTCGCAGAGCAGAGGAGTTTCTACCTACTGACCCAAAGCCTAACCATGGCAAGAACAAATGTCATCTTAAATCACAGTTTGCCATGTCAGTGAACGCACGAGGCTGCTGACTTAGATCAAGAACCAATGCGTACCTTTGTTCACAGTGAGTAAAGGTTAACACGTTTAAATCTATTCCATTAATTTGCCATCACCTCTGAAAGTTCAAGCTGCTGTAGTTCTCACAAGACAAACAAAATACCATTTTCACTGGAGACCATACTGTCAGTGAGCTACAAATGCTACAGACACGCATTCGTCAGAAAATTTGATCTCCGCTATAAAATGGCAGGATGAATGAAACAGTAAAATGAAATCTGTCAAAAGTACTGTTATCTTTTTTGATACCAAGGTCTGGTCTTCTACAGGCCTTTTGTGGGTGATTCAGCATTTAATACATGAGTTGTCCCAGGGAAGTCAGTGAAATCTCCCATTTAAAGACAATTGAAAGAAAACAACGATTAGGGAAACAGTCCATTGGTTCAAAGACACTACACAGCCATTATATAACTGCTCTTTATTGGTAAAAGCCTCACTCTGGGAGGTAAGTTCGGTAAATTTTTTGCCAAACTTGGAAAATGCTTACTATGACGTGCAAGTCCCTGAATTCAAGAGTAACTTTGCAATTGATGCAGGATTTGGCATCTAGATCAGTACAGCACGAAGCAGTCAGTATAATCTTTCTTTTAATTTACTCAGTGGGGCTTTACAGCATGTGCTAGAACATTAAAATAGCCATTTTGTGCAACTGAATCCTAACAGGAAGTCTCCAGAATGGAAATACCAAACAGTATAATTGCGTCAAATAACAGCAAGACTTGCAGCATCCCAGCTCACTTGTAAACCTACCACTTTACAACATGCCAGCAGCATGAACTGCTGGCAGGGAAAGTGTACTTCGTACAGATGCTGAGTGAACAAGGAACAACATACTTTGCTTGATCTATCGATAACCTGTGTGAGAAAACCCTTAACCACCTACTTCTTCTGTATGCAGGTAAATTTGTACTTGGAGAATTCATCTTGTGACACAACTTCCAAGGGCTTTTTCTTATACCCCGTAACAATGGTTGCCATCCTTAGTGTACCGAGTGAAAATGTATGTGCTGTTATTCTTTTTCTATTTGCAATCTTTTAATTTTATTGAATGTCCCTTGTAAACAGGCTGCCAGATAAGGAGAACAGAAGCTCTCCATGAACAAGTTTAGCATACAAAAATAAAACCCAACTACAAAACAGAGTTTGTTCCAAATGCTGACAACGGTCTTGCTATAAGCTGAAAAATGATTCTGTTGCCTAGTGACATGGCTTTGAAGCAGGAATTAATATTTCTAATACTAATACATCAACAATTTTGCATTTTCTGAACACACAAAGGTTATCAAAGATCACTGTCCCAATATAACCTTCTGTGTGCATGTCATTATTCCATAATAAATGTGAGGAGGTCATTCAAGGTAGCTTATCAGTCAACCCTAGTCATAATGCCCAGGAATCTGTTATTCCAAAATAATGTGTTCATGCACCTATACCCTATGCTACAACCATCTGAACGTGCAAAACTGACCAACTACTCTATAAAAGCAATTTCACAGAATTTCACAGGTTTGTTCTTCTCTCATATTCAGCAGAACTTGACACTTCTCCAGCTTACATACAGAAGTCAAAGCAAAAGGAGTTATACTACAGCAACTGCTGGAGATCTTTTGGATGCTAAAATGAAAAAAAGAGTATTTTTCACAATTAGCATGCCATGTCGGTAGCATAACTCACAATCCAGAATTCCACATAATGGTTCTGACCAACTAGATCTGAACAGGTCCCAGCACGCCCCCTTGATTACCTGTAGAGAGCTGGGTGGGAAAAGGGTTCATTTCTTTGTCCACCATTTTCTGGTATAAAGCTCTCAAGCTGAACGGCTCCACAGTAAAAGGTAATGTTCCAGTCAACATTGCATACATGTTCACCCCACTAAAAGAAAACAGAGAAAAAGAAACCAAAATGATCAGGAACAAGGAAAAACTTAGGCTTAGGTTTTAGTGACTGTACTTCATCTTTAATGTTTGACAGCTATTAAAAAAAACCCTCAAAAGCTCTCTCTTCCGTTGCATACAATGATTTGGGCAAGAATTCCCAGAGGTTTGCTCATGGAGGGTCACACAATGTGTAGGACACAAGCTGGGAGCTACAGAACTGAGCCCAGCTCTTAGGCAACTCCTCGGCTAAATGCCACGCCACAGTTAAGTTTGTCCTCAGGCTGCATAAACATGCTGCTTTTGGAGGCCTTGTCCTGGTGCTGCCCTGGGTGTGGAATGACTGCCTGCACCAACGGGGACATCGCAGGTCATGGTTCAGCACCCAAAGGTGACCTCCGTGGCCTCTGGTACAGCTCAAAAGTCAGGTGTGAACAATTACAAGTAAGAAAACTCCCTGCTTGTTTATGCCCAGCAAAGTCAGTGATGAAGAGTGGGTTGGGCATTCTTGTTCTTTTTCTTCTTAAAAAGGCTTTAAATTCAATTTGGGTGGAATTCCTCCCTTTTGGAAATTTGTTTCCCCAGTCTGCTGAATACATGTATGTGAACAGAAAGAAACTAAACCGGTGTGCTATCACGAACTGTGATAGCACCATTTGTTCAGCTATGAGGAAGGGTAGGAGTTAACCATATTTTCTTTTCTTTATTAAAAAAAAAAGAGCAGGACATTATTACTGGAGAAGTTTAAATGGTTTACAAGAACGACTGTGCTCTGATTGCCTGTGTTCCTCAGGGCTGGTACTCTCAACCTTGATGTGGACAGATGGCCCACTGCTGGAGTGAAAAATTCAGTAGCCATACAATGATTTACATATGGGTCTCCTCGGAGGGCAGACTGCAAATTAGGCTTCAGCAGGGGAAGTTCTAAACAGCCTTGAGGAGCAGCAGGGTACCCACCGTATCAAACCAAGAGATGAATTTGACCCAGGCCCTAGTCTCATGTATAAACTATGGCCAGTCTTTCTTAGCACTAGTAGTACTTACACTGTACTTCACATTTTCCAAGCACTCCAAATACTTCAACTTGGGAATTGTCATAATTCTGCTATTTCATTGACATTTATTCAGATGTTATTATCCCCACTTGGTAAGGGAAAATCTGTTGATACTAAAGCAAACTCAACTGACTTCAGCTAATTCCTCTCCAGGACCGATAAGGATAAC